>NC_056663.1:47318793-47618793 GCF_018350195.1 Panthera tigris | reverse complement strand
GAGCAACCATGTAATGAGAGCTGAGTTAATGAGTCGAGAAATAAACTTAGACGTGTATGAACTATTGATTTTTGACAAATGTACAAAGCTAATTCCGTGGGAAAATTTTTTTTTCAACAATTGTTGCTGGATCAGTTGTATATTCATATGCAGGAAAAGTTAACATTGATTTAACCATATACATAAAAATTTACTCAAGAATATATCCTATAATTTCTGGGAGGGAAAAAAAGGAGATAATTTTTGCAAACTTGGGCTAGGTAACTGATTCTTAGATAAACACAAAAGGTATGAACCATAATAGAAAACCAGGTAGTCATATGGACTTCTTAAAAAACAAACAACATTTTGCTATTTGAAGGACACCCCTGAGAAAACAAAAGACAAGCTACTATTAGGGGGAAGAATAATATTTACAGCGTGTCAGTCAAAGAAGTTTTAATCAGGAGATATAAAGAAACTTTGCGACTCAATAAGAAAAGGACTAAAAGAGATGATCACAGATCTCGCAAAAGAAGTTAAATATGCATTTAAAATGATGCTCAGTCTCACCAGATAAATACAAATTATAATCAAAGGGAGACAACTCTATCCAAATATTAGAATAACTAAAATTAAAATGACCATACTTGGGTGCCTGGGTGGCTAGTCGGTTAAGCGTCCAACTTTGACTCAGGCCATGACCTCATGGTTCCTGGTTTCGAGCTCTGCATTGGGCTCTTTACTGACAGCTCAGAGCCTGGAGCCTGCTTCAAATTCTGTGTCTCCCTCTCTCTCTCTGCTCCTCCCCCACTCACACTCTGTCTCTTTTTCTCTCTCTCAAAAATAATAAATAAACATTAAAAAGTTAAACAAATGACTGACCATACCAAGTGTTGGTTAGAATCAGGAGCAACTAGAAATCTCATGCAATTCTTTTGGAAATGTAAAATGGCTATAATCATTTTGAAAAATATTCTGGCAGTGTCTTAAAATGTTAAATACTTATTAATCAACTTAATCATTCTACTTCTAGTTATCTACCAAATAGAAAGGGATGCCTAGGCCCACATAAAGACTTATGCATGAATGTTCTTAGGAGTTTTATTTATAGTAGCCCTTAAATGGAAACAACCCAAATGTCCATTAACAAGTAAATGTGTAAACACATTATACTATACAGATCCTACAATGGAATGCCACTCAGCAATAAAAAGGAAAAGAAAAAAAAACTATGCATATAATATGTAGATGAATATTAAATGTTTACATTGAGTGAAATAGCCAGGTTAGAAGACACATCTGTGGTTGCCTGGGGTTGAGGGGGATACATTGAATAGTGCCATAAGGAAATGTTTAGGGATGATGGCAATGTCACTGTCATCATGTGATGGTTTCACATTCTGGCTATATGTCAAAACACATAAAACTGTACCTATACTGTGTGCAATTTATTTTGCTTCAACTGAAACTCAATAAAATTGTAAATATTATGATATTTACAATGAGAATACAGAGAAAAAGGGCCATAATTGATTGGGAGATTAAGGAGGGATTTTTGGATGAGGTAATGTGTTTAGGCTTGATGTCACAAGCCCTGTAGTTTTAGAAAACCACGGCTGGGTTGGTGGAATTTTTCTTAAAGATGTATTTGAGTAGGCAAAGGTTTCTTTCCTAGTTTTCAAGTGTCAGAAGAAAAAATAAAAAATAAAAAAGTTGGCCGCAGATCCCTAGGTCAACCTGGCTTATAAACTATTCCCTCTGTCATTTAGATCTGAGGATACTTTGTGGGACTAGATCTCACTCTTACATCAGAGGCTCCAGTAGCTTCTTGCTGGAAAACTCTCAATCAGGCAGGAAGAGAGGTAATAGACCCTGTTGGAATCAGCTCGAGTAGTTAAGCACATCTGGATCTCACTGCACAGGGCTTCCTTGGTTCCTCCTGCTCAAGATTTTAAATATGAGATTTAAAAAAAATTAATAAAAATAAAAACAAAAAGCATTTATATGTAAAAATGTATGTATTAATAGTATACACCCATATATACATTTGTTTATATGCATATATATGTAATTAACATCAATATTTTACAGAGAGATTGAAGACAGATTATACTTGTGCTTCAAGTAATACATTTGCCTAAATATTTCCTTTGATCATCTCTTCCCTTCCTGCAGTTTCCCTTTCCTTAGCAATTCCCTTTCCTTGCTTCATCCCACAAGTTCTTCCCAGTCTCTCTCCAAAATGTCTGTCCCTGCCTTTTTAGCCATTGTAATGCTGTTATATTCCTTCAGCTAGTGCCCCTCACCTAGCAAGATTTAGGAAAATAAAAGTCCAGTCTTTTTAATCACAAATTTTCTACCTCAGACTTCTTTTTGTCTTCTCTTGCTGATGTGGAAGTAAAGTTTGTGGTCAGTTTGATATTGATTTCTGAATAGTCAATTATTTCTTTTCTAGATACTTAGAGAATTTTGTGTTCTTTACAGTAAAAGTTTAAAATATGACCAAGGGTAGAATCTCTTAGAATTTCAAAAATCATTCCCATGGGTATTTTTTAATATTGCCTATAAAATATTTTCTCTCAGAGAATTTGATAGAATGGTGTTTCCTGAGCTCTCGAATTTCAGTGTAACCATATGTCTCACTTTGGTTGATGAGATGTGAGCCGGCATGTTATGCGTCATTTCCTGGTAGAAGTCCCAAGAATCAGTGTATGATTTACAGTGTTTCCTTTTCCTGCCTTGCCAATTATAAATGGGCAAAGATGGAGCCTCCAGAAGCCTATATCCACTACAGAGATATAGTATAAGCAAAAAATGACTGTTTGCTGTTTTAAGCCACTAACATGTGAGGATCTGTTTTTTACTTCAACTAGTCTTTCCTCAGTGATGACAGTGCTAGAATTCTGATGCTTTAAGCTCTTTTGATTAAAGAATATAAAAGCAAAACCACATAACTAAGCCCAAAGCAAAACAAGAAAATGAAAAAAGAACTTGAATTCTATTTCTAGCTCAGCAAACTTCTTTTGTCATATTTCTATTATCTTTTTGTTCTTATTTAGTTCTTTCTCTGCAACAAAATCTGTAATTCTCAAATGGAATATCCATTCTTTAAATTCCATTCTCCATTCAATAAATATAAAATTATCTTAAATTTTATGTATTTTATTGTATTTCTTTAAGCTTTTCTCTTGAATTACAGTGGTATTTCTCAACCTTGTCCTCTAGATCATTGATTGGTTTATTTGCTTATTATCATTATTTAAAAACTATTAACTATATATAACATGTACAGTTATATATGATATATAATATATTGATATATAATAATATATAATTATTATTAAAAACTATTAACCATTAACTATTAAACTAAAAATTGTTAACTATTAAAACTTGCTTCCTAATGCACCTAAGTGAATGGGGTTTTTCTTCATATGACAGACATGTGAGATAGCATTTCTAGGACCTTAAATAAGTAAATCACTAATTTTTATGGATATTATCAAAATGTCTTCTTAAAGTTAAGCCAATTGATAATGCCTCTGAGAATTTGTAAGTGCCAGTTTCTCCCACTCTTAAATAGCTTTAGACATTAAAATTGTTTCAGTTTGGTTCAACTAGTCGCAAATACTCCATGATTGTTTATATTTTCTCTTTGATGTCTGTCTGTACTTGCGTGGTGTCCTACAATATCCCAGCATGTCCTGCTCTCTTTTGTTTATTTTTTATCACTTTTCTGGTATGTACATATTTTCTTTGACAGGAATTTCATGATTTAGTTGCCTCAGTGAACTTCCAACTTTACTTCTTGATTTGTTGAATCTTGTGAGCCATCGAGTCTCAGCAGCTTGTTAATAATTAATAGCGGACACATGAAAAGAGAAGTAATAGCTGTGACTTGCTCAGAAATTGTTCCTAGACAGTGGAGAGATCAACTGCCTGCTTTTTGTTTTTGTTTGTTTGTTGTTTGTTTGTTTTGTTTTGTTTTTGTCTTGGTTTTTTATTAGTGCAGCACCTTCATCTGAGATTTCAGGACAAATTGTAAAAGAGTAAACTTATGTTCCTCCTGTCCTACTTCAGAAGTTGGATCAACTGTAGTGTAAAGCAAAAGTGCTTCTTAACAGTTGTGGAAATTTCCCTGGACCTCACTGTATGAATTCTTCCCATTCTTAGTTTACAATTCTGTTCGATTTCCTTTTCATCTACATCTTGAGTACTTTTATGGAACATTTGGAGGTTGGATGTAAGGTAAGTCAAGTAAGCTGTTTATTAGCTCAAAATTCTACCTTCTATGTTTTTCTCAATATTTCCCAGGACTCTGGTACAATGACATTTAAGTGGAAAGTGAGTCTGTCCAAATATTGTGCAGAAGATCTCAAAACAAGAAGGACGGAGAGTTACAACTAGAACCAAGATTGTTGTAAATTGTGAGTTCTCTTCGTCATATCATGTTTTAACACGGTCGTAGAATAGCTGTTAAAATGTACTTACATTTTCAAGCAACCTTTCAATAATGTATCCATTTAATAAGAAGAACTCTACCAATAGAAGGAATGATGCAAGGCTTTCTGGGGCTTAAATTGTCTCATGTCCCTTAAATTGCTTCTTTGTTCAAATCCTGGGAAGTTCCTAATCCCATAAGCCAAGGCTGAAAAGAGAAACCAGCCAAGCATGAACTAGTGCTCTGTACTGGCCCATTAGGCTAACAAATGAGGTACAGGTGAAGTACTGCTCTTCTAAGCTTGGATTTGTGCACGGTAACTCATTGCATAGGCAGGTAAAGACATGTAGACAGCCTTTATTTAATAATCTGGACATGAAGAAGAGAAGAGCATTTCTTGCTGTTCAAGGGACTTCCCATCACACAGTGAGAGCCTGGGAGACAGAGATGGTGTCTGTCTTTACTCCGCCTCCTTGCTCAATGTTTTGGGACTAGAACATACTCGTCAAATGCTTACTGAACTGAACCAGGTGCTTTAAAGGGCACACACATCACAATTTTTTCATATAAGGTACTTCATCATTACTATGATTACTTTCCAAAGAAAATATATTCCTGTGGAAGAAACTAAGAGGATTTTATCCTCATTTCTGTCACAGACTCAATTGACTTTGTGCAAGTGACAAAATCTCTGAGGTTTTTTTTTTTTTTAATCTGTCAGATAGGAAGAATACTCTCCACCTTGACAGACTGTAGTTGTATATGAAACAAACATTTGGATATAAAATTCCTTTGATAGTGATTAGGGCATGATACCTATTTGAATAATTGTATATCAGTATTAAAACTGCATACTTTGGTCTGATCACATGTGTTTTTTTTTTATTTAATTTTTTAAATTTGCATCTAAGTTAGTTGGCATATAGTACAACAATGATTTCAGGAATAGATTCCTTAATGCCCCTTACCCATTTAGCCCATCCCCCCTCCCACAACGTCTTCAGTAATCCTCTGTTTGTTCTCCATATTTAAGAGTCTCTTATGTTTTGTCCCCCCCCCACCCTGTTTTAATATTATTTTTGCTTCCCTTCCCTTGTGTTCATCTATTCTGTGTCCTAAAGTCCTCATATGAGTGAAGTCATGTGATATTTGTCTTTCTTTGACTGACTAATTTCTCTTAGCATAATACCCTCTAGTTCCATCCATGTCATTGCAAATGGCAAGATTCCATTCTTTTTGATTGCCGAGTAATACTCCGTTGTATATGTATACCACATCTTCTTTATCCATTCATCCATTGATGGACATTTGGGCACTTTCCATACTTTGGCTATTGTGGATAGTGCTGCTATAAACATGGGGGTGCATGTGTCCCTTCAAAACAGCACACCCGTATCCCTTGGATAAATACCTAGTAGTGCAATTGCTGGGTCATAGGGTAGTTGTATTTTTAATTTTTTGAGGAACCTCCATACTGTTTTCCAGAGTGGCTGCACCAGTTTGCATTCCCAGCAGCAGTGCAAAACAGATCCTCTTTCTCTATATCCTTGCCAACATCTGTTGTTGCCTGAGTTGTTAATGTTAACCATTCTGACAGGTGTCAGGTGGTATCTCATTGTGGTTTTGATTTGTATTTCCCTGATGATGAGTGATGTTGAGCATTTTTTCATGTGTCGGTTGGCCATCTGGATGTCTTTTTTGGAGAAGTGTCTATTCATGTCTTTTGCCCATTTCTTCACTGGATGATTTGTTTTTTGGGTGTTGACTTTGATAAATTCTTTATAGATTTTGGATACTAACCCTTTATCTGATATATCAGTTGCAAATATCTTCTCCCATTCTGTTGGCTGCCTTTTAGTTTTGCTGATTGTTTCCTTTGCTGTGCAGAAGCTTTTTATTTTGATGAGGTTCCAATCATTCATTTTTGCTTTTGTTTCCCTTGACTCTGGAGACGTGTTGAGTAAGAAGTTGCTGTGGGCAAGATCAAAGAGGTTTTTGCCTGCTTTCTCCTAGAGGATTTTGATGGCTTCCTGTCTTACATTGAGGTCTTTCATCCATTTTGAGTTTATTTTAGTGTATGGTGTACGAAAGTGGTCTAGGTTCATTCTTCTGCATATCGCTGTCCAGTTTTCCCAGCACCACTTGCTGAAGAGACTGTCTTTATTCCATTGGATCTTCTTTCCTGCTTTGTCAAAGATTAGTTGGTCATACGTTTGTGGGTCCATTTCTGGGTTCTCTATTTTGTTCTATTGATCTGAGTGTCTGTTTTTGTGCCAGTACCATACTGTCTTGACAATTACAGCTTTGTAGTATATCTTGAAGTCCGGGATTGTGATGCCTCCTGCTTTGGTTTTGTTTTTCAAGATTGCTTTGGCTATTTGGGGTCTTTTCTGGTTCCATACAGATTTTAGGATTATTTGTTCTAGCTCTGTGAAGAATGCTGGTGTTATTTTGATAGGGATGATCACATGTGTTTTATTTATTTTTTTTAAGTTTTTATTTATTTACTTTGAGAGAGAAAGTGCCAGTGGTGGAGGGTCAGAGATAGAGGAGTGTGTGAATCCCGAGCAGGCTCCGCACCAGCAGCACAGAGCCCAATACGGGGCTCAAACCCTTGAACTGTGAGATCATGACCTGAGCTGAAGCTGGGACTCTCAACCAACTGAGCTACCAGGCACCCCTGATCACGTGTATTTTAAAATGTGTGCTCCAAATAGTCAAAATGTTAAAATTAATGGAAACTGGTTCATTCAGTACCAAGAGTATTCATTCATGTCTAATAAAGATGAGAGTAAATATCAAGTAAGGCAGATAGTTATGAGTTAGTTAAATATTAGAGGGGTCACTGTGTAAATGACTCCTCTAATTATGGAAGATCAACACTGAAAGCCATTAAGGTCCCCATATCCATGTGGGGAAAAAATTCCTTCTTTTAGCTTTTAACTTATATAGAACTGAAATAAAAATTAATAAAACACTTTTCTTATATTCTAAGTGGAAAAATCAGAGATCAATATGAGCAAGGAGGCCAATTAGAAAAGCCCAAAATATATTTTTTAAAAAGCGTAAAGTCTTTTTATTGCGAGTTATAAATATGTGGGTCACTAAGAACTACTGACAGGGCTTTTGATGCCAGGCAACTGTGGTATCAAAGCTAGAAGTGAGTCCTCTGGAAAAAAAAAAGATAAAAAGAATTTTCTTCCATCTTAGAATAATATAAGTAATATTGAAAGTTGAAGATTAGTGAGGAAGGAACAGATTATGCGAGGGTGCTTTTATTTCACATCCTGACTGTATTTACTAATTTAAAATCACCTAAAATGCTATTAATAAAAATTAACGTTTTACTTCAATATGGAGCTATTGTTATGCAAAAGTATAAATAACAGGCATCTATTCTCTTAGCTATGTTATTCACACTGGATGTGTAAAAGCTTTTGTAATACAGTCACAGTGTTAAGCTTTCTACCTAGAAATCTTTATTCCAATAGTAAACGTGGAGCTTATAAAAGCACTTTTAGAAAGAAAACCCAGTGGATGTCATAAAGGCCAGTGTACTGGCATGTAGCAAAACGTGTCTCCTACCTTTTTATCTTTTAATTTTTTTAAAGATTATTTATCTACTTAGAGAGCGCGCGCGCGCACGAAAGTGAGTGCCCAAGTGGGAGAGGGGCAGAGAGACAAGAAGCTCTGTGCCATCAGTGCAGAGCCTGTCGCAGGGCCCGAACCCACAAAGCACGAGATCATGACCTGAGCCAAGATCAAGGGTCAGAAGCTCAACTGACTGCACCCCCCAGGTGCCCCCTACCCTTTCATCTTTGAATGCAGGTTCACCCATAAAGCTCTCAAGTAGGAGATCCTTACTAAGGCCATCTGACCCCAGGTCCATCCCTTGTCACCCTAATTACTGCCTTTCAGCCATCTTGACTTGAATTATAATGCGTTCCTAGAAAGGCTATAAAGACTGATTTGGAACACTGCTACTTCTGCAGAGCCCCCAGTTGGATTTTAATCCTTTAAGGGGAATTAACTCTGGGAGGAGGTGTTATTCGATGGCAAAGCTAGAAAATTGTCTATGAATACAGAAATCACACATTGGCCTGTCTGTTTCAGAGCAGCAGGTGTACTTGCCTCGGGTGACATTAGACTGTTTGATGTAAATGAACCACATGACACCCAAAACTTCATGCATCTCATCAATGTTAATGTCTAAGAGGGCACCTCATCTCGTCCCAGAAGAAGAGAGGAGTGGTAACCATGTCAATAACAGAAGCCACAAGCTTCCTTTCCTTGCCTCCTCAGTCCTGAAGTCAAAACGGTCTTGCGTTGCATGTTCAACAGAGGCAATATTGTTCCCACAGGGGAAAAATTTGGTCCTTTAGTGGGGAAGGATCTTAAATCCCACATTACAAAAGCAGCTACATAGTACATCTGTGTATTAAAATTATATGGGTAGGGGATAATTAGAAAAATACATCTAATTAAATAAAAGGTTGAGAAACACTGCTGGAGTGTAACAGGGGGGAAATGACTAAACATTTATTTATCTTGTTCAAGTTTAAAATTAAGTAAAATGCAATTTAAAAATGTAAATGGCTAATGCAGTCTGAAGGTCACTTAGGTGGGCAATAAATGGGAAAAAATAATAAAAGCTGGAGGGGAAATAATTGCCATTTGTTAACGATGAAATGCTACATACTTATGGGTATCTGCATATTTCTAAAAATTGGATTCTTTCAAGGTTGGTGTATGCAGGGGGCTATGGAACTGTGTCTCAGAGTAAGATGGCAGACTGGGGTGGCACGCAATGTGATCAATAAATAAGCTGGCATGTGACTCTGAGAGGCTGAATCAGTAGAGAAGAATCCAGAGCAATAGATATCCCTGATCACTGTTGACTGGGGCTGACATGTGCAAGAGGCAGACGGGTGCCTTTAAGTCATGAGATCTATGTTTGCACTTGGTTCTTCATGACACTCCACCGGAACATCCCATGGTCTCTTCTCAGCTTGTCATTGATTTGGAGCCACTGAATGAAGACATGAATACTGAAATCTATTTGACATCAGTTTCCCACTCAGCAGAGTTTGGGAGTGTCTTAACTTTTGCACATGAAGCCTCCTGATAATCAGGATTAGAAGATAAAATTATTACACTAATGTTTAGACTGTGGTAGAAAACTAAAATTTTTGAAGCTAATACAACACAGGGTAATAATCACTTTGGAAATCCATTGTAACTAAGCTGCTATTTCATTAAAGTATGGACAATTTCTGTGCTTTAAGAACATCATCTCCTGCCACACTGGAAATTGGTGTCCTGCCACAACCAAGAGCTACTTAGAATAACAAAAAGTTGCAAGAAGGCTCTGATCATACCTCATGTTTTCCTTTTCCTTAGCAAAGGGCTATGAATAAGGGCACCTAGGTGACTCAGTCAGTTGAGTGTCCAACTCCTGATTTTAGCTCAGGTCATGATCTCATAGCTGTAAGACCGAGCTCTGCATCGAGCTTTGCACTGGGCGTGGAGCCTGCTTAAGATTCTCTCTCCCTCTTCCCCTCCCGCACTCATGCACATGCTCTCTCTCTCTTTCTCTCTTTTTCAAAAAAGGGAGGGGCGTATGAATAAAGATATGAAAATGAGAGGCTCTGATGTCAAACTGCCTACTTGACAACTTTTTGGATGTCTAAAGGGCATCTCAGTGAGCATACTCAAAACTGAGCTCCTCATTTTCTGCCTCCTGACGTTGTTTTTGTTATCTTCCATATACCTGTTAAAGATAAAGCTATTCCAGCTGATCAGGCCCAAATCCTTCTTTTAATCTTGACTTTTCTTTCATATTCTATAGTGAGTTCAGCATAAAAACCATAGGCTGGCTTTACCTTCAAAATCTATCCTGAATTTATCACTTGTTAATGTCCTCACTGCCACTCCGTCATCCCAGCCAGGATCAGCTCACACCTGCATTGTCGTGTTAATCGCCTGTCTGGTCTCCTTTCTTCCAGTTCTCCCAAAAATTTGCATTCAACCAAACAGACCATCTGTTAAGTCATGTCAGATCATGTCGTGCCTCTGCTCAAAATCTACTGATGGCTTGAGTGGTCACAGAGTAAAAGTTATAGTTCTCAGTATGCCCATAAGCCCTGCCCCCTAGACACAAACATACCTCATCTCCTCAGACTCCCCTTAGCTGTCTCTATTCCAGTTCTGCCATCTTCCTTGCTGTTTCTCGAACTTTTTAGGGGATGGAGTTAGTCCTTTTCAGGGCCTTTACATAGGCTATTCCCTCTTCATAGAATGATCTACCCTTAGACACTTTCATGGCTAGTTTCCCTTCTTCCTTCATGTCTTTTCTCAAAAGTACACCCGGCTGGGGTGCCAGGGTGGCTCAGTTGGCTGAGCTTCTGGCTTCTGATTTCAGCTCAGATCATGGTCTCTTGGTGTAGGCTTGAGACCCACGTTGGGCTCTGCACTGATCTCAGCACTCTCTGTCTCTCTCCCCCTCTCTCTGCCCCTCCCCTGTTCACACATGCACTCTCTTTCTCTCAGAAATAAATAACAATAAATAAAATTACACCCTGCTTAAAATTTTGCACTACTTTCCCCACAATCCCACTCACGGAATTTTATACCCGCTTCCAAATTTTTGCACTTTCTAACAGGCATATAGTTTACTTTTTCATTTTATTTGCTGCTATTTTTCCACGACTGGGCTAAGCCCCATGAAGGCAGGAAATTTTGTCTACTTTATTCACTAATGTACCCCCCCTTTACCCAGGATTGTGCCTGTCACATAATAAACACTCTCTAAATAACTGTTAAATAAATGGATACATTTTCAAGGGTTTTCTTTAGTAGCCCTGATTTCAAAGTTTGTTCTGCTGATGTAGCAGAGAAGAGTCTGCAGTAATTGGAGACAGTTTTGAAAATGGTCTTACAGTCTCTGATCGGCCTTATGTGTGCTCCAGACTTTAGTGTGCGTTAATTTGGGGGTTCTGCCAGGCGAGGACCACTATCTTAATCACACCGGGCTCTGGGTCCTTGATGGGCCTCCTCGCTCTGCTCAGGGACAATGAAGTCACTTCTAATCCAGTTCCACCCAGAGCATCAGGAAGGGATGCCCTTCTGGCCCTGGAAGGGGGCTGGAATAACTGCTGTGCTCAACCTTCCCAGGATACAAAACTTAATTAACAGATGCCTTTATTTCCAAATGTACTTTTTTCTGCCCGGGGAGAAATTATGCCTTTGGGTTTTGAAACTGGCCGAGGCAGCCCAAATCACCCATGACTCCCTCTTCTCCCTCATCCACTGTAGGCATAACATGGAAATTGTCAAGCGAGCAAGCCTGAGCTGCATAGAGCTCCCCATGTCAGTGTTGGGAGCGTGTGAGGACTGGATTTGAGTGTTGGAAGAAACAGGAAGAAAGAGAGGAACATGGATGCTATGCTGGGGTCTCACTTCTCACTCAGAAGCCTGAGTGAATCTGGCAGATGAGCTGGGCTTCAAAAGGGGAATGAAGTGATGCTGAGCTAAGAGATTTAGAGACTGACTCACATCAGACTGAATGTTCATGCAGAATTATCTGAGATTACATAGCTAGGGAACAAGAACTTGAATTGTGATCACAGAGCACAGCTGTATTCCTAGCCAGGAAAACAGTGTCAAGCTTCAAGTCTTTGGAGTGAAGATGTAAATGGAAGAACAAGGAGAGGTCAGATGGGTAAAACAGCAAAGAAATGAAATGTTACAGAGGACAATTCCTAACTGAGAACGTGAATGACGAGAGACTTTTATGAATACCAGCATTAGGGCAGCATATCTGCTCTTTTACTGATGAGAGAAATCAGTGATCTCTTCTAGAATTAGGTGGTAAATATGCCACTGTTCCTGAAAAATGCTTATGCCAACAGCTGAAATCCAGTGGTGCAAGTAATTGACTCCCAGTGTATACCAAGAGTGCAGGTTGATAAAAGACCTTTGGAGGAGGCTGAATGACTCACTACATGTGAGGAAAGACATATTTTGTTTCCTCCATTAGGCAGGTTACCAAAAATTCCACTCACTGTGCCTCCTAAAAACTAGGGGACTTGATTGGCCAAAGTAATTTGCACAAGGAACCCAAGTAACACTTGGTCAAAAGCATTAGATGTACGGATGGAGTTTAAGTCAATGAATAGAATTGCAGGATTAAATTTTCACCCTCTGCCCAACAGTTAATTGTGTGACCCATGCTTTCAGTTTGCTAGGGACCACCTCTGCCCATTACCTTTGTGGTTGCTTCAAGCTCATTCTTGGCTAGTTGAATGGACTTGACATTAAAACCTTGTTGGGTCTGACAAAAAACGACATCCAAGGGTCAAAGCAGAACATAGGGCACAGGAAGAAAGGTGAGCTATGGTTGTTAGAAATTTGGTAAGAAATGTCTCATGTGTTTTAGAACTGAGAAAAGGTGGTTAAGATGCTGGCTGTGTTTCCCAAGTATCCATCACCCTCTTCCTATAAACCAATCAGAAATGAAGGCGTTACTTGTCAGATCATTAATAAGAGTAAGCTCATTCCATCGTTTATGTTTCTCATGAAAGAAGTTATATTTGTACTATATGTTATTAAAAACAATCATTTCTTTTTTTTAAGTTTTTATTTAAAGTCCAGTTAGTTAATATATAGTGTGATATTAGCTTCCGGTGTGCAGTATAGTGTCAACACTTCCATACATCACTTGGTGCTCATCACAACACGTGGACTCCATAATCCTCATCATCTATTTTACCCATCCCCCCCCACCTACCTCTCCTCTTGGTAACCGTCAGTTTGTTCTCTATAGTAAAGAGTGTTTCTTGGTTTGTCTCCCTCTCTCTTTTTTCTTCCATTTGCTCATTTGTTTTGTTTCTTAAATTCCACACGTGAGTGCAATCATATGGTGTTTGTCTTTCTCTGACTGACTTATTTTGCTTAGCATCATAATCTCTAACTCCTATCATACTCTCTAGCTGCTATGAATGTTGGAATACATATGTCCCTTTGAATTAGTATTTTTTTATTCGTTGAGTAAATACCTAGTTGTACAATCACTGGATCATTGGGTAGTTCTATCTTTAATTCTGAGGAACCTCCATACTGTTCTCTATGCAGCTGTAACAGTTTGCATTCCTTCCAACAGTACAAAAGGGTTCCCCTTTCTCCACATCTTTGCCAGCACCTGTTGTTTCTTGTGTTGTTGATTTTCATCATTCTGACAGATGTAGTTTTGATTTATATTTCCCTGATTATCAGTGATGCTGAGCATTTTTTCATGTGTCCACGGGACATCTGTATGTTTTCTTTGGAAAAATGTCTATTCATATCTTCTGCCCATTTTTAAATTGGATTCTTTGTTTTTTGGGTGTTGAGTTGTGTCAGTTCTTTATATATCCTGGATACTAACCCTTTATCAGATATCTCATTTGCAAATATCTTCTCCCATTCGTTAGGTTACCTTATAGTTTTGTTGATTATTTCCCATGCTCTTCCCATGCCTTTGTATTTTGGTAAAGTCCCAATAGTTTATTTTGCATTCGTTTCCCTTGCCTCAAGAGATATGTCTAGTAAGAGGGTGCTACAACCACTGTCACTGCCCAATTTTCCCAACACTGTTTGTTGAAGTGACTGTCTTTTTCCCATTGGATATTGTTTCTTGCTTTGCCAAAACTTTATTGAACATGGAGTTGTGGGTTCATTTCTGGGTTTTCTATTCTGTTCCATTGATCTTTGTGTCTATTTTTGTGCCAATACTCTACTATTTTGATCACTACAGCTTTGTAATCTAGCATAAATTCTGGAACCATGGGTTTGTTTTGTTTTGTTTTGTTTTTAAGATTGCTTTGGCTTTAAAAAACATTTTGTTTTAATGTTTATTTTTGACAGAGAGACAGAGGATGAGCGGGGGAGGGGCAGAGAGAGAGGGAGACACAGAATCCAAAGCAGGCTTTAGGCTCTGAGCTGTCAGCACAGAGCCTGATGCGGGGCTCAAACCCATAGACCGCTAGATCATGACCTCAGCTGAAGTCAGACGCTCAGCCAACTGAGCCACCCAGGCGCCCCAGATTGCTTTGGCTTTTTGAGGTCTTTTGTGGTTCCATACAAAATTTAGTATGGTTTGTTCTAGGTCTGTGGAAAATGATTTTGGTATTTTGATAGGAAATGCATTAAATGTGTAGATTGCTTTGGGAAGTGTAGACATTTTAACAATAGTTGTTCTTCTAATCCATGACCATGCAATGTCTTTCCATTTTTTTTGTGTCCAATTCAATTTTTTCATCAGTTTTTATAGTTTTTAGACCACAGGTCTTTTACCTCCCTGGTTAGATTTATTCCTGGGAATCTTACTGGTTTTGGTGCAATTTTAAATGGTATTGGCTCCTTAATTTTTCTGTATGCTGCTTCATTATTGGTATATAGAAAGGAAACAGATTTCTATATGTTGATTTTGTATCCTGCAAGTTTATTGAATTCATTTATTAGTTTTAGAAGTTTTTTGGTGGAGTCTTCAAGTTTTCTATATAGACTATTATGTCATCTGCAGATAGTGAAAGTTTTACTTCTTCCTTGCTGATTTTGATGATTTTGTTGTTGTTGTTGTTGTTTGACTGCTGTGGCTAAGACTTCTCGGACTAGGTGAAATAACAGTGGTGAGAATGGACATCCCTGTCTTGTTCCTGAGTGTAGCGGTAAAACTCTCAAATTTTCCCTCTTGAGGATGGTATTAGCTGTGGGTTTTTCAGATATGGTCTTTATTATGTTCAGGTATGTTCCCCCTAAATCTACTTTGTTGAGGGTTTTTATCATGAATGGATGTTGTACTTCGTCAAATGCTTTTTCTGCATCTGTTGAAATGATCATATGGTTCTTAATCATTCTTTTATTAATATGGTGTATCACATTGTTTGATTTGTGAATGTTGAATGACCCTGGCAACCCAGGAATAAATCCCACTTGATCATGGTGAATGATTTTTTTAATGTATTGTGGATTCAATTTGCTAGTATTTTCTTGACGATTTTCACTTCTGTGTTTATCAGAGTTATTGGCCTGCAGTTTTCTTTTTTAGCGGAATCTTTATCTGATTTTGGCATAGTGGTAATGCTGGCCTCATAGACTATTTTGAAGTTTTCCTTCCTTTTCCATTTTTTGGAATAGTTTGACAAGAATTGGTATTAACTCTTTAAATGTTCGGTAGAATTCACCTGTGAAGACACCTGGCCCTGGACTTTTGTTTGTTGGGAGTTTTTTTTGATTACTGATTCAATATATTTGCTGGTTATCTATCTGTTCAAATTTCCGTTTCTTCCTGTTTCAGTTTTGATAGTTTATGTGTTTCTAGGAATTTGTCCATTTCTTCCAGGGTGTCTAATTTGTTGGCATAGAGTTTTTCATAATATTTCTGTAGTGTTGTTTGAAATTTCTCCTCTCTCAATTGTGATTTTATTTATTTGGGTTCTTTCTCTTTTCTTTTTGATAAGTTTGGGTAGGATGTTGTCAATTTTATTAATTTTTTTTAAAAGAATGAGCTTCTGGTTTCATTCATCTGTTCTAGCTTTGGTTTTAGTTTCCATATCATTTATTTCTGCTCTAATCTCTATTATTTCCTTCCTTTTGCTGGCTTTGGGCTTTGTTGTTCTTTTCATAGATGCTTTCAGTGTAAGCTTGGGTTGTCTGTTTGAGATTTTTCTTGCTTCTTGAGGGAGATGTGTATTGCCATATACTTTCTTCTTAGGACCAGTTTTGTTGAATCCCAAAGGTTTGGGACCATTGCGTTTTCATTTCACTTCTTCCCCTGTATTTCAAAATTTCTTCCCTGATTTCCTGTTTGGCCCATTCATTATTTACTAGCATGTTGTTTAGCCTCCACATATTTGGGTCTTTCTAAATTTTTTTTCTTGTGGTTGACTTCTAGTTTCATAGTGTTGTGGTCAGAAAAGGTACATGATATGCTTTAAATCTTTTTGTATTTGTTGAGGCCTGTTTTGTGACCTAGTATGTAATCTGGAGAATGTTCCATGTGCACTTGAAAAGAATGTGTATTCTTCTGTTTTAGGATGGAATGTTATAAGTATATGTTAAGTCCATCTTGTCCAGTGTGTCATTCAGAGCCATTGTTTCCTTGTTTATTTTTTGCTTAGATCTGTCCTTTGATGTAAGTGGGGAGTTAAAGTTCCCTACTGTTATTGTATTATTATCCATAGTTTCTTTATGTTTGTTATTAATTAGTTTATATGTTTGGGTGCTCTCATTTTGGGTGTTCATCTTGTCCCATGAATACAACTACATAACTATTGAATCATACTAAATAACCCAGAAATCGACCTAAAGCCTGACAGAACAAACTCTACAAGTAAAAGGAGAGAAGAGCCCACATTGAAGGAGGTAGAAAGTGGGGAGACATAGTTTAGGGGAGAAATGGATAATGGGTGCTTCAGAGGGGAGGGAGCTGTGTGTGTGAGAGAGAGAGGAGCACACAGGGGAACACACCAGGAGAATATTTCCCCAAAGCCATTGGCATGGAATATGAGAGGGGCTAAATTTTGTGAGTTCTTGCAACCAGCAGGGTTTAAAGCCTGGAGTTTCAACAGGTCAGTGGGCTTGTCTGGCTTAGAGCCCACAGGACACTCCCTGCTCCTAGAGAGAAGGCAGCCAAAAAACCTGGGGCAAAGTGGCAACAGCTATCTGAGAAGCGCCTGGGGCACACAGGAGGGAAATTATTCATTATTCTAGGCATGTTTCCCTGAGAGGCAGTGTTCACAGAGACTCCACTCTGGGAACAAAGGAGCTGGCTGGCACAATTTCCCTACCCCTGCCCCTCAGCATAGACATGGAGCCACTTGCGGGAAGCAGCTCAGTGTGGACATTGGGTGCATAACTTGCTTATTCCAAGTAAGTGCACACTCCTGCCCTCTGATGGTACTGCCCTTCTTGGTTAAGTTTGCCTCCAGTCCCAGTGGGGGTGGACTCCTCCCTGCAGAAGACTAGCAGAAACCCCTGCCTGCCCCAGTCTCCTGACCAGAGATTTCTGGTAAGGGCCTCAGTTCTGATGCAAGTGGTGTCAGGTCTTATTTCACAAGCAGACCAGAGCACACCTAGTAAAAATATACTCAGGCCAGGGACCAAACATTGCTCACAGCAGGCAAGGACAACCTCTGCAGATGGCTTGCCTGAAGGCTAAAGCAGCCAAAATGTAACAGCAGAGCATACACAGCACACACTAGAGGCATTCCCTGAAGCGCCAGGTCCTAGGCACTACAGGAACTCTTCTTCATAAAGCCCTAACTTTAAAAGCAGAAGACATAACTGATTTTTCTAACAGAGAAGAACACAGAGACTTAGACGAAATGCTAAGATGGGAGGAATTTACCCCAATGAAAGAACAAGATAAGGTCATGGCTATAGATCTAATTGAAACAGATATAAGTAACATGCCTGCTGGAGAACTTAAAACAATGATCATAAGGATGCTCACTGGGCTTGAAAAAAAGAATAGAAGACATTGGTGAGCAGCTTACCACAGAGATAAAAGAGTTAAAAAAAAAAAAGAATCATTCAGAGATGAAGAATGCAATGAACAAGATTGGAAACAGGCTTGATGCAACAAACAGCAGGCTGGAAGAAGCAGAGGTACGAATTAGTGACCTAGAAGACAAAATAATGGAAAGTAATGAAGCTGAACAAAAGAAAGAAAGAATTCTGCAAAATTAGAATAGACCTGGGGAACTCAGTGTCTCTGTCAAACGTAATAACAATTGTATTACAGGAATCTCAGAAGAAGAAGAAAGAATGAAGGGGGCAAAAATTATTTGGAGAAATAATAGCGGAAAACTTCCCTTATCTGGGGAAGAAAACATATCCAGATCCAGGAGGCACAGAAAACTCCCAGCCAAATCAACAAAAGCAGGCTAACACCAAGACATATTGTAAGTAAGTTTGCAAAATATAGTGATTAAAAAATCTTAAAAACAAGACAAAAGAAGTCCTTAGCTTACTAGGTAAAGGAGAGTTCCTAGTAAGGAAAGGCTTACTAAGAAAGGCTAGCTAGAAATTTCTCAACAGAAACTTGGCAAGCCAGAAGGGAGTGGCATGATATATTCAAAGTGCTGAATAGGAAAAATCTGCAGCCAAGACTGGCTTATCCAGCAAGGCTATCATTCAGAATAGGAGAAACAAAGAGTCTCCCAAACAAAACCTAGAGGAGTTTGTGATCACTGAGCCAGCCCTGCAAGAAATATTAAAGGGGACTCTGTGAGTGAAAGGAAAGGCCATAAGTGACAAAGACAAGAAAAGATCAGAGAAAATCTCCAGAAACAATGACAAAACAAGTAATAAAATGGCAATAAATAAATATCTATAAATACTTACTTTGAATGTAAATAGACTAAACACTTAAATCAAAAGACATATAGTGTCAGAATAGAAACAAAAAACAAGACCCATGTATATGCTGCCTATAAGAGACTCATGTTATACCTAAAGACACCTACAGTTTGAAAGAGACGAGAAAAGAAACATTTATCACATAAATGGATGTTGAAAGAAAGCAGGAGTAACAGTACTTCTATCCGACAAACTAGACTTAAAAAAAAAAAAAAAAGACTGTAAGGGGTACCTGGGTGGCTCAGGAGGTTCAGCGTCCAACTCTGGCTTTTAGCTCAGGTTAAGATCTCACTGTGAGTTCAAGCCCCACATTGGGCTCTGTGCTGATAGCTTGGAGCCTGTTTCAGATTCTGTTTCTCCCTCTCTTTCTACCCCTCTCCTGTGCACGCTCTGTCTCTCTCTCAAAAATAAATAAACATTAAAAAAAAATTTAAACAAAGACTGTAAAAAGACACAAAGAAGGACATTACATAATCATAAACCCAGTAAGAAGATATAAGAATTGTAAGTCATTTCTTCTAATGATTTAGGTATTACATAGAAACAGGATATAGCCAGGAATATAAAAGGCTAAAATGTAAAGCTTTGCATTGAAGAATCACTCTCCCCTCTAAAAGAGAAGAATCACAGAGAAGACATGCTAGAAAAAGTAACAAAACCAAAATTCCAGAAACTTTTTCAGATAAGACCTCCCTCTGTAAGGTGTTAAATCAGAGTCTTCCATGATTTAACATGTGATTTGGGCCAAACCTAAAGTCTCATTCAGGCCCAACCTTGAATCTTTAAATTTGCAAGTCATATAGCGTGCTCCAAATGCAGAAAGTGAGGGCTTCTGCTCAAGAGTAAACCATTCAGTGAGAGGAGCAAAGGAGAAAACTGGCCAGATTGTGCTCCTTAACAAAGTTTATGTCAATTCAGTACACATTGCAGTGACTAAGAACATGAGCTTTCATATCAAATGCACTTCTTTATGATTTTTCTAAAGAGTTCCTGGGGATTATCAAGGGCCCCATGTAATTTTATTATACCTGTATAATTTTATGCCCACTGGAACAAGAATGGAACATTTCTTCTCTACAGTATACACATTTACTAAATCACACACATACACACACACACCAGATATCTTTATAACGACTTAATTCAAACATTTTACCAATGTTATGCTGCTGACTCCTCTTAGCTATACCTTCAAATAATTTATTGGACATTTCATTTTTCATCAAGCCTTTTGAAAAGTTGATAGGTATATTTCACAAATACATTTTCAGTCAATGTGATTTGCTTTTAAAAGGTGATGTTCATCTTTATCCATAGAGTCACTTCAGTATTTGAACATACGTTTGTGTCTTTAAAAATGAGACAGCCACATCAACTGCTGTCTCCCTTAGCTGTTTGTCAGATAGAACTCTGGCTGGGCTGGGAAAGCACATGGCTCCTCATTGCCCCATGTGTCTTCTTACATCACCAGCTCTCTGCACCTGTTCATGAGGTCTCCATTCTGGGAACTTGCCCTTTCCTTTGCAGCATCTTTGTTTATCCTTAGCTTTCAACTTGAATTCATGGGTTAAATTCTTAACTGCCTTTTTTTTTTATATTTACTTCCTAGGATCAAGGAGTTTTCCAGGTAACATCTGTTTCTCTCTTCTTTCATTTGTCTTAAGAATTCACTTCACTCATTTTTTCAAACCTAAGCTTATTGCAGTACTCTCCATCATCCCCAAATCCACTTATTTGGTTCTCAGAATTTATTTCTATAGGATGTATCTTTGATTTCCATCCCCAGGCCACATTCCCAACCCTATCACTTGGCTGCTTGTTTTCGCCAAGAACCAATTCACTCTAGAAGAGAGCACCGTTTGCTTGTATTAGTGATGCATACTGCTATGGGTACATGCATTCATACTAAAGCATACTAGAGCATTGTAATGCAGGAACATTCCTAAAGACTTACATTTCAATCAGTGATCACATACACTGCAAATCAGAGAAAACTCATTCTGGTTCCAACTTGCAGGCTAGTGAGCCTCCATGAAAAGCAACCTATTCCATTAAGGTTCACTTCACTCACTCAGCAAACATCTGGGAAGCACTAACTGTGAGTCTGGTCTTTTAAGGAGCTACTGCTTTTGTGATGTGCCTGGTACAATGAGCAGCTCTCTTCCTGGTGTGGGGGGATTAGGGCAAACCTTGTATAAAAGAAACCAAGAGACAACATAAGCATGTCACAATATTCCAGTTTTTCCAAGATTTGAATCACGTACTCTGTACAAATGTAACTCAGCTCTCTGAGATTCTCTCCTGATCAGATTCTCTTCTCTCTCTCTTTTGCTTCCCCCCTAGGATAGGTTTTGTCCTGTCAGCCAGGTAGCCTGCACGTTCTTTATTAGAGGAACTGCAGTTAGCTCATTGAAATCTTGAAAACCCTTTGATGTCTCTAGTACTTCCAGTTTAATGGGCTAAATCATAGATCATGATTTTTGTTTTTTGTTACAATGTAGGGTTGAAGTTAAAAATCATATATTCTGGCTGTGCTGGGATCAAATGTCAATTCCACCATTTGTTTGTGTAACTCTCAATTTCCTCATTTATAAAGTAGGGGAAATAGCAGTACCTCCCAGTAGGTAGTTACGAGGAATGAATGAGTTTGCATACATGGAGTATTTTGTACAACCGCTCACAGAGGAAGTTCTGTATGCGTTTGCTGTTATTATTATTAAAGAATGTGCTGAAGAGTACATTTCCAAACAAATCCCTCAGTGACCTCGATTATCAAATTGGAGGTGTGTTTTTTCATGAGAAAATACAAGCCTGGAGATGTGACAAAAAGACATTTTAAAATTCATCAAAGCTTTTGAAATTACATGTGTAAAGAAGAAAAGAGAACGATGATTTTTTCTGATGAAGGATTAAAACAATACTCAAATCAAGTCATTGAATATGAATGAGAAAGTAGCCAGGGTTGTTTTTCTGCCTGACAAACAAGACTGGAAAAGGGAAAAAAAGAAGATAGCATAACTTATCACAGCTCTCCATACTGAAAAGTAAGTTAGAGTCCATTACATGCCCTCCCCAGCAGAATAGAGATGCTCTGAGTATTTCTGTCCTGCATTTTAGCAATGGCCAGAAATAAAGTGGTCTGGTCTGAAAGAGAAAGATAGACATGGAAACCTTACTGAGGTAAAGTTTCAATAGTAAAATAACAAAGGGAACAAAATTGAAAACAAGAAAAATTTGAAAACCAAGCGATTTACTCTTTTCAAGGCTCTTCCCATGTCTTGGCAGCATCAGAAGCCTTTGATGAGATTAATAACACAAGGATTTAGTTATCTCTGTTATCTCTTTTGCCTGGTTTTCTGCATTATGGTTGCTCCTTTGTGTTAGTGCATTGATTCTGCTGAAATATTGCTACAAAAACACGCCTTCCCTATAAGAGATGAGAGCTAGAACTGCTGAATTTCCCTTTAAGTCCAGCGAATGATGGCAACCACTTAATGTTCTGTGATTATATGAACCCAAAGATGGGACTCTGCATTTAAAATTCATTCCCTACCTGTTACCCTTGCCATCATTTCCCCCTAATTAGTAAAGCACAAAAGTCTCTAGGTGAGATGACTAAGTGATTTATTTTTTTCCTGATGGAAGTGTTGTCCCTGAGAAAGAGAGTATGGGAGGGTGCCAGTGAATACATGTGGCTGAGGCTGAGTGCCATGGAGGGAGGAATGAGGACTGCAAAGGTTTTGGGTTACTAGGGAAACACGGTCCACTATCCAGTATTAACTACAGCAATCGTGTGATGAGGCCAGCTCCTAGCAGCTCTCGTAAGCTGATTGTGAACATCTCTCCCCAGTTCCACGTGCCAATACATCACGGTGGTGGTTTGAAATTGTGAGGGTATTTACACCATGGAAACTGGCAAAGGCTACAAATCAGGTCTTTCTTCTTTTGCCCAGAATGCCAGTTGTCAAACATTTACCAGCATCCAGTGACTATGGTCATAAGTAACATGCCTGCAAACTAATATGAACACTGCAAGTTGGGTTAGTTTATTCTGAGGAAATGCAACATGGGGAAGGTGAATATTAAATGGGCCACAGGTTATTTAGAAATGACAGCATGTGCCTTTGTTTTGCAGGGCAGATTGCCATTTTGTATTCCCAAAAAACCCTGCATTTGCCTCTATTGACTCTCCTATGTGGATGTATTACTCTCCTATGTGACTCTATTACCTATGCTTATCTTGTCCATAACATGGTGAGTTCCTTAGAGGTAGTATGATATACGGTGTCTCTTTATTTATTTAGTATTTAGTTGTATCTGGCAGAGTCCCGATGTTTTCTAAGCTTGCTACTTATGTTTATTTTTATTTTTATTTATTTTTTATTTTTTGAGAGAGAGACAGAGTGCGAGCAGAGGACAGGCGGAGGGAGAGAGACATAGAATCTGAAGCAGGCTCCAGGCTCTGAGCTGTCAGCACAGACCCCGATGCAGGTCTTGAACTCACAGACTGCGAGATCATGACCTGAGCTGAAGTCGGACACCCAACCGACTGAAGCCACCCAGGGGCCCCTAGGCTTGCTACTTTCTGATTTCTTTTCCACTAACAGAGTGGAAATACTATGTGTCCCAATAACGTCTTGAGATTATTGTAAGAATCAAATGATAGAATGCAAATGTCAGCCACTTTCTTAGGTAGGGACCTCACACATAATTTTTAAAAGCGTGCAGCAAATACAGAGCATGATACGAATATCTGTATTTATCCGATATCATTTGGAGACAGTGCAATGAATCAGAGGGATCTTCATCAACACAATAATTTGTCACTGCTTAACATTATAACCTTTAAAAAAATCATGTAACCATTCTGAGCCTGTTTCCACGTTAATTCATAAATATATAAAACCTAGCTCACCGGGTCGACATGAGACTTACAAGAGAAAACTATGCAGGAAGCTCCTGAACAACACCATTGCTGACATGTAGTAGATGCTTGACAAATATTAGCTCCCTCCCCTGCTCTCCTATGTGATAGAAGCTTTGTATAGACAAACTGCCTGATGCTGTGAACCTTGGTCTCCCCAGTCATAATGATCATTCTTGTCATTCACAACTGCAATTTCTAGGGACAAGAAGCTTTTCAAGGTGATGATCTTTCAATGTATCAGTGACTGATCTCTTGGAAAACCTCCAAATCCAACCCATTTTAGAGGTATTTCTGTTCTATGAAGAAGCAGCAAAATTCCCATCCATTTATTACCACTATTGACACACCAGCAGATGACTGTCTTCCAGAGGAAGCCTTTGGGAAGTTTCCAGCAGAGCATAACTTAATTTTCATAGGACTTGTTGTTCAAAGTCCCCTTGCCTTGCCCTCTTTCTCAACATTTAGCATAATGTGACGCTCGTAGTCAGAGGCTGTTTCCATGAAGTTTGTGCATGCTGAGAAGATGCCTCCTTAAAACAACTGGGACATCAACCTGTGTGCGCTTGAGTGATGGATTCGTTTTCTCCTTCTGGGCCCAATTTATGAATTGAGTCAAGTGAAGCCCAGGGCTCTCATCTTTTCCAAACAAGTATATTAGATAAGACTGGAGCCGAAGATTAGCAGCTTTGCCAGACATCTCTATTAGTACTGCTTTTTGGCCTCTGCTTCGCTTATGGGCATATTCACCTTAAATCATCTAGCTAGAGCATTTTGAGCTATGCATATGGAACTAGGACTGATGACTCACACCTCTTTGATGTATATCTCCTAGATCTCAGGACTCCATGACAACTTGCTTTAAACCTCAGAATTAGGAAAGAGAACATCCTACGTGGCATCATCTGTATGAAGAGAGAACACAGATGACATCATTAAGTTTCCTGATAAATGCTGACAGAGTCACTCAGATCACATGGTTATAAATGAATTTCTACCAATGTGAAAACAAGCACAACTTTCTCAGTTGTGGAGAAAGCCAGGGTCGTTATCCTATTCTTTCAGCAGCAGCCAGAATTTATTAGAGAAGTATCTTAACTCTTGCTTACAAGTGCTTGGATTTGGATCTGCTTCCCTGGGCACCC
The DNA here is from genome assembly GCF_018350195.1 of Panthera tigris. Taxonomy (NCBI): domain Eukaryota; kingdom Metazoa; phylum Chordata; class Mammalia; order Carnivora; family Felidae; genus Panthera; species Panthera tigris. Next base: position 47,593,901 of record NC_056663.1, on the reverse strand, counting down.
AAGGCCCTCACACATATAATAATCTGTGTTTGTATCTGTCTCTTTCATCAGACATGACCCTCTTCTAGGCTAGGAGCTGGAAGGGTTTCATCTTTCTACTTTCTTTTCTCTTTTTATTTATTTATTTTGAGAGAGAGGAGAGAGAGTGTGTGAGCAGGGGAGGGACAGAGAGAGGGAGAGAATCCAAGCAGGCCCAACACAGTGCAGAGCCCAATGCAGAGCTCAATCTTATGAACCTGGGATCATGACCTGAGCCAAAATCAAGAGTCAGATGCCTGACTGAGCCACCCAGGTGCCCCTCATCTTTCTACTTTCTGAAATTTCCTGACTGGTGCCCACAAATGCTCAACAATTTTCACTAGTCATCCACTCTTACATCCAAATTTTAAAAGAAGGGCCAGGGGAAAGGTGATACCCAACAAAACAGTTGTGCACAAATCTTATCCAATCAGGTGAATGAAGCTGTGATGTCTTGTATCTGTAATTTCTTCGAGTCGATAGTCACCTCCCAGGGCACCTCTGGACTAATTAGATTAACTGTTACTGTCAGGGCTATCTAATTGCTTGTACTGAAGAAAGCGAATTGCAGACAGTAGATATCAGTGTAAAATCAAACAGAAAACAGGTGTTTGCTAATTAAAACTGAGATTTTAATGAATGACCCGTGTGGTTTTGGTGAATAAATACCACTCCCAACATCTGCTTCATAATTAGACTCCTCTCTCCCAGTCTCTTTCCCTCTCCCTCTCTCTCTCTCCCTCCCTCCTTCCAGCCACTTTGCCAGTATCTCAGTAAATAACTGTGGAATGACAAATTTTTTTAAAAGCCCCCAAATCTTCACTCTTTGCAAAGGACAAAAGCAGATGTTTCTGTCCAGGTAACTATAAACAAACTAATCATAAATAACAGAAATAAGAACACAGCCACGTTTACTTATTTACATTTACCTAGTAGTCTATACATTAAAGACAGTAACATATTGGTAACAGAGGTGACAGGACCAGAGAAAGATCACATGAAAACATTTTAATGCATGAACTGGTCATGGTACCCTGGGGAAGGCTTATTATGAGTTCTGGTTCATCTACCATTTGGGACTTTATTTTGAGTTAATTGGGCTTCTTGCTGAGATGACCTCATCTGATGGATGTTGCTTTTTTGCTTTTTGACCCATTTGAATGTGAGAGAGGAGAAGCTAATTTTAAAATATAGTAATTCTGTGGAATGTACCTAGTAAGCAGGTTTAATAGAAATGCTTCATTTTTAGGAAAGCTAGAATAAGGGAACTAGCTTAGAATGCTTTAACAGAAAGGATATGAACAAACGTCAGGGCATTTTGTCGAGATCATCATTGCAGAAACATTTTCCCACCATTAGTCTTTGTGTTTTCGAATGCTCTAGTAGTGAATTTCCCGTTGTAGCTGTTTTATGCAATTAAACTCGACTGTAATGTCTCAGCCACAGGAGCTCTGAGGACTTGGCAAAGCTATTGAGTGCTGTGTCAACTAATAAACAATCAAACATATTGAAATCTGAAAAAGTCAAGTGGCTTCTGGAAGAGTCTCTTCGTTCATTCTAAGGCACCAGACCAGAGGCTACAGTCTAAGAGTGTGATAGGCATGTCCTACAGGGCAGGGGCTTTTGAGCACTGCACAATTTTAATTCAAGAGTGGAACTCAGAGAAGCATGACTATGAAACAAAATATACACTAGGGCCCTCATCAGATGTTTTGACTAATATAGAAGAAACTTGATGTTCTATTTCAGTTGCTTTTTAATTAAAATAAACATACTTTTTGAGAACTCAGTATAGTTGCTTTTCCTCAAAAAGTCACAAAACATACATACCTACATTTTTTTCCTACTTTAGAGAGAGAGAGGGAGAGTGCGAATGGGGGAGAGAGAAGGGCAGAAGGAGAGAGAGAATCTTAAGCAGGCTCCATGCTCAGCACAGAGCCTGATGTGGGGCTCCATCCCACGACCCTGTGATCGTGACTTGAGCTGAAATCAAGAGTTGGATGGCTCAGCTGACTGAGCCACCCAGGCGCCCCCACACATACAGTTTTTAAGTGTTTGTGTGTGTTTATGTGCATGAAGCATGAATACATATGTCAGATGTCAGCAAGTTTAAATGATTGTGGATAAAAATAGACTCATTATGGTGAGGATCATCAGGCAGGATCTTACCCTGTTCTGAGTGCCTCTTTATATATAATATTTTTGGCATTTTCCAAATCAGTTCCTCATATGGTTACACAAGGCCCAGTGGCAGTGGCAGCCACCTTGTGGCACCTGACATGCTTGGCCTCTCATACCTTAACTGCGCTGGTTTTATCTGCTGCTTGGGAGGCCTCTGGCAGGAGGTTCACACGAGTCATCCTGACTGTGTCCATCAGGAGAGGCCGCTTTTGGACCAGTACCCCACTTGTCTCGGCTGCCAGTGTTTGGCGTGCCTGGCAAGGCCTGGCTCAAGACAGAATGTGGGAGAATGTTCTCTCTTCATTTCTGTGACACGCTTTGTCATAGCCTAGGCCCTGAAGCACCTTTTTTGTGGTGTCTCTGCCCCTTTTTCATTATTGTATTTTAGGTGTGAGGGAAGGTAAGCATAACTTGTCTCTTTCAGGTAATGGTTTGGGAGAATATGAGGATCCATATACTTTTGCTTATGCCCAGAGTCTCCCAAAGTCTTTCTGAAAAGGAGCTTATGGTCCTCAGGCCTCTGATTCCGGCATCTAAAATCAGGTCGCTAAGATGGGTAGGAGAGTACTCTGCTCTACCCCCATCGCGTTTACATGCCTTCTCTCCTGATCTTCCTTTCCCTCACTAAACCCCCTCCAGCTAAACTCCTTTCACTCTTACACACTTGGATTTTAATTTTTAAAAATGAAATACCAATTCCATCCAAAAGGTCTTTTAGGTTGATATGTAAATTTCAAAATACAACAACAATTTTAAAAACATACTATAGTAAAAATATACTATGTATACTATCCCCTAGTCTAAGAGAGAGAGCATCATCAATACCTCTGAAACCCCTCATTTCAGAGATAGTCATTTCTCTGCATTTTGTTTTTTATCCACACCTTGCTTTTATCTTAATTGCTTTCATACGTCTATATGTACCCCTAAAAAGGTGCACTTTTTGCCTTAGCATGTTTCCAACATTTAACAGTGAATCATAGAAGTTCTCTCCTGTGACTTCCTTATTTTACATGCCATTTTGTTTAGCTATCCATCACTCAATGTGTTGAATTATACTAACTGGTTATCACGTGATAAGTCAACCTCGCATAACTGGGAAACCAGTTTGGTCACTCTGCATCACCCTTTTTACATTTTGCTAGCCTTGATTTGTCAACATTTTGTTTAAGATGTATTCATCTGTATTCGTGAGTGGGTTTGGCCTCCAATTTTCACATATTGCGCTGTCTCTTGTTTCAGAATCAGTAACTGTCAGATGTCTCTTTTTCTCTCCTACTCTGAGTGAGAACTTTTATTGTGGTATCTCTCCCCCTTTTTTCATTATTGTATTTTAGGGGTGAGGGAAGGTAAGCATAACTTGTCTCTGTCAGGTAATGGTTTGGGAGAATATGAGGATCCATATACTTTCCTAATGGAGAATAATAGACATTAACAGAATCCTGGATTTCCAGGTATGAGCAGTAAATGATTAGGACTTCGGATCATCTCCCTTGGGGAGGGCACGAGTGTGTTTAATGTGTGTGGAGAAGGTTGAAATGCACATCTGATGATCAGAAGTGTTGGCTCTGACAAAACCTGCTAACTGATGATGAAATCTATTTCCTGTGCTTCTATAGCTAAGCTATACTCTGTGACCTCCTAGCAATTAGGTATGACCACACAAAGAAGTTCTAGCAATGGAGTTGAACAGAAGACAATGACCATCATTTTCGGACCCGTATCAAAAAGTGCTTCCATGAGTGATCCTTCTTTCCCTTTGACTGGAAACCAGCAAGCACACCCAGGTGTGCAGTCATAATTACAAGGTGGTAGAAGGTGCCTCAGTCTCTGGTCGCAGAGCAGGTGACCTACAGCTCAGGAATACTTGCTTAGCACATCACATGATAGAGAAATGATCTTGCTTTCTATTAATCTACTGAGACAATGTGATATACCTATAGGAATATCTAGAATACCTTCAACTTCCTGCAATTTTTTCTCTGCCCTGCAACCTCAGAGGTCCAGGGGACAGCTAGACTTTCCATCTTTAATTTGCACTTCTCCTAATCTTTTTTTTCCATGTATATATTCTCTTTTGCTATACTGAATTCTAGATAATTTCTCCCATCTGTCTCAAATTTCACTAAGTATCACTTTATACATGTCTATTCTAATTTAAATTATTATTAATTCCCATATTTACAATTTAATATATCAAAAAATTTTTTTCTTGGTCATTTTTAATTTCCTTCCTATATTTCCTAATACCTTTAAATTTTTTCCTCAAGTATATCAGGACCTCATATTTTACAGTCAATTTCTGAAAAGTTTTTGAGGGTTTGATTCTGCAGCCTTTTTTTTCTGCTCTCAGCAATGGTTTGTTTGCTTGTACATGTTGTGATTATTAGTATTTTACAAGCTTATTTCCCCTGTAACTTTTTCTGTTGCCTGACTTTCCATACTTAGAGTGTGTTACTTGAAAGATGGTCTGAATTTGCTTCTGTCTGGTGTCTAAGGACACCAGCTAACTGGGTCACTTTGGACAAGTGCTCAATTTAAAATTATTTTCTTGGGATGTTGGTGGGAGCAAATGGATAGTACGATGGTTTTCATTAAACATGAGTATGGGTGGGATGCTTGGGTGGCTCAGTCAATTAAGTGTCTGACTTCAGCTCAGTTCATGATCTTCTGGTTCATGTGTTTGAGCCCTGCGTCAGGTTTTGTGCTGATAGCTGAGAGCCTGGAGCCTGCTTCGAATTCTGTGTCTCCCTCTGTCTCTTTGCCCCTCCCCCACTTGTGTTCTCCCTCTCTCTCTCCCTCCCTCACTCCCTCTCTCTTTCCCCCTCCCTCCCAAAACTAAATAAACATCAAAATTTTTTTAAAATAAGTTTGAGTGTGTTTTTGATAGGAATTCTTATAAGAGGCACTTTTTCTCTCCCCTCCCATCCTCTTCCTTCCCCCCCCCCCCCCCCGGAAAAAATACTGGCAACCAGCTCTCCTTTTTGTCTTCTTCTGCAGGGAGTGTGGTTGTTATTACTTATCATGATGTTAAAGAGTTTCTTACTTTCTTGGTGGGATGATGGGATGAGATGGGGGAGGATTTTAGCTTTATGTAGCTGTTTCTAATTTAACCTCCTTTCTTGCTCATGACCTAGTTTTGTCTCCTGCATTTTCTTCCTGCAGCCCATTAAGGTGAAGATTAAGCTCTAGTGTCCATGATCAGCAAATATCCCAGAGTGAATATTGGCTCATAGTACATTCACCTATCTGCATTTTCACTTTCTCAAGTTTTCTGTCCTTGGGGTTTTTCTCTTACTCATACACATACATTCATGTATTGTCAACTACATGGTCCACGTTTATTCAGCCTTTTATATGTTTACTTATATGAAGTAAACTTCTAGTTCCTTATAGTTTCAGAAATGTAATCCTTTCTCCCAGTCTTAATTTGCAATAATAGCTATAAGTAGGTGTCTATAAATAGATATGTACGTATTTAGGTATTTTTTTGGGGGAGAGGGGAGAGAGGTGTCACCTGACTAGTAGTGGTTTGAGCCTCAAGCAAGCCAGCCAGACTGTGTTGTTACAACACACATAAATTCATATTTGTAGCCCTTATCCTCAGAAACTGTGAAGCGGATTAGTAGAATGATGGATCTAAGTGGTGTCTCTATGAGTAAATAGCAGAGTTCCATGCAGGGTGGAAGCATTCAAAAAATGTGGAGCGATGATGACCTTGACAATGATGATGATTTCATCATTGGCCTGAATAAAGTGGTAAATTAGACATAGTATAAGGGCAATGTCTGTGGGCGTGGAGATGTTCAGGTTTGTTTATACGGAAGGACAGAGGGAAAAACCCACAGGGAGCAGTAACAGTACCATTTTACTCAAGAACTTTCAAACTTAATGGGAAAGATAAAATATTTGAAAATGCACTTTAAACATTATTTATAACCCACTTTGTTCCAAAATATATCTTAGCGGGGACACTCATAATTTTTTCTTTCCATTACCCGTACATGGACTTTCCATTGTACAGATATTATTAGCAGGATCCGGATATTAGCCTTGGAGCGAGAAGGTCAACCCAAAGCATAAACATGCTGCGTTTTCTGTACTCAAAGGCAGCATTTGCTGATTTTGGCTGTTTACCCCCCAAAACCCAATCTGCTTACTTTGCAGAGGTGGGAGCCTATCTCCATTGTGACCGAGTCCATTTTTAGAAAGTCTCTCCTGATATTCCTGACCTTACTTAGAGAGTGACTCTAAAGAAAGATTCAACTCATTAAGCAGACTTAAGAGATTCTGATTAGTTTTAAGGAAATAACCCCGTTAGATGATCCTTGCACGTGGGAATCATGCTGGACTATTGCTCATCAAAGCCACATTCTTGCTTTCTTTCACTCATGGAATATGCAGAGGACACACTCACATGTAATGAGCAGATCTAATCTTAAAAACTGTGCTAACAGTTTTGCATACTAACAATAAGATTTATCTCCAGGCTGACAGCTTACAGGTAGTCTTTTATTTTCCAAGGCAAATTTGAAAATTAGCAAATTAAATCACAGTGTTGTTTACATGGTACAGAAGTACCTTGTTTGGGGCGTTGTTCTTTTTCCTTTAATGCATAAGAATATTTTAATAGCTAGAAGAGGACAAAAACCTTCTAGTTCTCTGCTTCTGGCAGTATGCCACTTCCATCTAAAGTGATCAAAGACTGTAACCACCACGTGATAGAGGAAGAGATCTTTTTTAACTAGTAGGGCTTCATTGTGGTTTTATGAAGCCATAAAACCCTGAAAGCATCATAGGTGAAAATCTGGGGACTGCTGGTCATTTTTATCTTTCAGGATCAAAAGGGAATAACTTCATAAAAATTTCCATCTCCCTTCCCTGGGCACACCAGTATGATGGCAGGATTTGGCTAGCCTAATGGTGACACTCTTATTATGAATACTTTGTCCTCATCATTCAGCCCAGAAAGGTCCTTGATACTGCAAAATCTAGCCATTTGAAGGTTAAAGTAACATGTTCATAATTGCCAAGGACGGAGCTTCTGTGAGCTGGACAGGAGGCTATTGTATTGCCAGTGTCTCTAATGAGGGGAGATAGATGGAAACCATGAAATGAATTCATATTACATGTGCACTTTTCATATTATATTTATGGAACCCCAAATGTATTAACTGAATATGCTTGCTGAAGAGTAAATTAGCTCAATTTCATGGTGAGGATTTCATTTTCTTTTAAATATAAAAAAAATGCCCAAATTCAAGCTTATAAATGTTCTCAAAACCACTCAGAAAGTCTCTTTGGGATATTAAAAAATTAATTTATAGTGAGAAAAGGGACAAAAATTATCATAAAGTAAAGAACTTAGGTGTACCTACAACTCATAATTTGATAATTCTCCCTACTCCCTCTTAATAAATTTGATATAACTATTCATGCTTTTCCTTAGATCTTAGTGCAGATTATTTGTGCCAATAGACCGAAACATGTGAAACATATCATAACCTGTTGACATGTTTCCAATATTGTCCTTATTAAAAGGGCTGATGGTACTGAATTGGTTTATGATTTTGTCCTTCAGGAGTACAGAATAGTTGTGGGAAATGAGATGTGATTTTAAATTCCATGATCCCACTTCCCATGGTTCACAGTTACTACCAAAAGAGCAAGTTACTGTCTTAGATACATTCCACACTTGTATCATACCTCTCTTATATGCAACTCGTGCATAGTGAATTGTTTTGACCATTTTTCTCTTGCCAGTCTCTCTACTAGCTCCTTTCAATATGCCTTTAGTCCATATATTGGCACATGACTTAACATTTTTAAACCTTTCCTGCTCACTGCCTCTACTCCCTTGCTTAGATACTACCCAATTTCCTCTGAGTCCTCAAGATGAAAAGTATTCCCTTCCCATATCGGGACCAGAAAATAAGTTAGACTGGAAATCAGATTTCTCAATATTCTCTGCCTTCTCCAGATCCTTGTTTTTTTTTTTTTTAATTTCAACTGTATTTAGGCATAACTGACATCTAAAATTGCAAGATATTTAAAGATGTATGTAGTGGTGGTTTGATGTATGTATACATTGTGAAAGGATCCCCCCATCTAGTTAATTAACGCATCTGTCACTTCACACATTTATCTGTTCTGTGTGTGTGAGAACAAATTTTCTCTTAGCAAATTTCACTTATAAGTAGCGTTATCCAACTATATTCACCATGTTATATATTAGCTGTAACACCTTATTCATCTTATAACTGCAAGTGTGTGTGCCCTTTTACCACCCTTTCCCTATTTTCTTCACCCCTCCCAATTCTTAGCCTCCATTTTTCTACTCTATGTTTCTATGAATCTGTCCTTAGGAATGTGACCTTTTTTTTTTCTTTAAAGATTCCACATATAAGTGAGTTCATATATTATTTGTCTTTGTCTGGTTTATTTCATTTAGAATAATGCCTTCAAGTTCTATTCATGTTGTCACAAATAGCAGGATATCCTTTCTTATGGTAAAATAATGGTAAAAAAATCCTGGTGTGTGTGTGTGTGTGTGTGTGTGTGTGTGTGTGTGTGTGTGTATGTAAAATATTTCACATTTTCTTTATCCATTCATCTGTTGATGGACACTTAAGTTGTATTCTATTTTGAATAATGTTGCAACTCCCTAATGGTTAGTGATGTGATGCATCTTTTTAATGTACCTGTTGGCTCTTGGGTGTTTTGGGGGGAAAAAATGTCTATTCAGGTCCTTTGCCCATTTTTTTAAGTGGATTATTTTGTTTGTTTTTGTCATTGAGCTGAGTTCTTTATATAGTTTGAATATTAACCATTTATATAATTTGCAAATGTTTACTCCCATTCTGTAGGTTGCTTTTCATTTTGTTGGTGGTCTCCTTTGTTTTATGGAAGATTTTTAGCTTGATTTACTCCTCATGATTAACTTTGGCTTTTGTTGCTTGTGCTTTCTGGTGTCAAATCCAAAAAATCATTGCCCAGACCAATGTTAAGGAGTTTACCCTCTGTTTTCCTCTAGGAGTTTTATGGTTTTAGTTTTTATGTGCAAGTCTTTAATCCATTCTGAATTAATTTTGTGTAAGATATGGATCCAGATTTATTTTTTTGTATGTGGCTGTCCAGGTTCCTGGCACTATTTTTTGGAAAGTCTGTCCTTTTCCTATTAACTATTCTTGCCTCATTTGTCACAAATTAATTGACCATATATATGCATGGGTTTGTTTCTAGGCTTTCTATCTTGTTTCATTGATCTATGTGTCTGTTTTTATGCCAATACCATGCTGTGTTGATTACTATAGCTTTGTAATATAGTTTGAAATCAGGAAGTATAATCCCTACAGCTTTGTTCTTCTGCCTCAAGGTTTCTTTAGCTATTCAAGGTCTTTTATGGTTCTATATAAATTTTAGAATTGTTTTTGTGAAAAATTACACAAAATGTGGAATTTTTATAGGGATTGCACTGAATCTATAGATTGCTTTGTGTAGAATGGATGTTTTAACAATCTTAATACTTCCAATCCATGAACATAGAATATCTTTCCATCTTCAGTTTCAGTGCAGTAATCTTCTACTTCCTTGGTTAAATTTATTTTTAGATATTTTATCCCAGATCCTTGTTTACCCACTTTATTTAACCAAAACACATAGTCACAATTCAGATTATATATCACTTCAAACTGTTTTACTTCAAGAACTTTGTCTGGAATTTGCATCCACTGTATCCACTCCTTCACTTTCACTAGGTTTAATTTCACCCTTAACAGGACCCCTGGTCTGTCCTTCTTTCCCAGTTAACTTAAGCTGCCAATCAATTGGGGCTGTATGTGATCTCCTAACTTCTTACAACTTTGCTCTACCAAATCAACTACATTTTACTGGTGCTCAATTAGTCTTTCTCTGTTCTCATCTCACTTGGTCCCATTATAGAACAAAACTCAATGGTCCATTTTCTCTTTTTCTGCTACCTGATGCAGAAATTAAACTGGGTGTTTATTAGCATAACTTTAATTAAATATGACTTAAGTCATTCAGGACCAGTAATGCTTATCCTAAATCTCACTAAGTGTATTATTCTTCCGACTTAATGTACCCATTCTCTATGATGGCCGTTTAGTCCTTTGTCTTTTTAAAACCACATCCTTTGCCTCTTACCCTCCTTACTGTTTAACAGTTAACTTCAGCATGGCCTCCTTCAATTCTCCTTCACCACTCTTACCTTCCTACATCTTGACCCATTCTTTCCTTATTTTTTTTCCTAGACTTGAGCAAGAAGTTATAAACCCCTTCCTCAGATTAAAAGTTTAATGGGCACTCATCAATTATTCCCTTTCTGTATTAAATCTTCAGGTATAAATTTGTAAACATAGCTATCTTGAGCCATAAATATACTTAAGAATGTTGTATTTTAAATAAGTAACTTTCCATTAAGCTCTCTTTTAATTTTATATTGTCTTTACTTGGAAACTTCTAGATAAACCACTTCAGGAAAGTACTGTGTCATTCTCACATCATCAAGTTACCTGCTGATCTGTCCATACACTCTGCCTTCTCCTATGTCATGTGACTCTTCCTGTTTTGCCCTGAATCTCATACTCACATCCCTGTGTAAGGCAGTCAATGGAAAAATTATCTCCTTTTCTGCATTAACATTTTTCCTGTCGGTTAGATCATATTCTCCAAATTATGCCATTATAAAATAAAGCCCATTTTAAGAAAACAGTGTATTTCCTTGTCCCACTTCCTTTCCTTTCCAGCTACCATTCGGGTTTTTTTCTCCTTTACTTAGAATTAGGAAGCATTGCCTAGCTTTGTAATATCACTTCTTTCATTTATTTTTCATTTTTTATTTTTTTATTAACTTGTTTTATTTTTTATTTTTTAAAATTTACATCCAAATTTGTTAGCATGTAGTGCAAAAATGATTTCAGGAGTAGATTCCCTAATGCCCCCTACCCATTTAGCCCATCCCCCCTCCCACAACCACTCCAGCAACCCTGTTTGTTCTTCATATTTATGAGTCTCTTCTTATTTGTCCCCCTCCCTGTTATATTATTTTTGTTTCCCTTCCCTTATGTTCATCTGTTTTGTCTCATAAAGTCCTCATATGAGTGAAGTCATATGATTTTTGTCTTTCTCTGACTAATTTCACTTAGCATAATACCCTCCAGTTCCATCCATGTAGTTGCAAATGGCAAGATTTCATTCTCTTTGACTGCTGAGTAATGCTCCATTGTATATAGATACCACATCTTCTTTATCCATTCATCCATCAATGGACATTTGGGCTCTTTCCATTCTTTGGCTATCATTGATTGTGCTGCTGTAAACATGGGTGCATGTGTCCCTTTGAAACAGCACACCTGTATCCCTTGGGTAAATGCCTAGTAGTGTAATTGCTGGGTGGTAGGGTACTTCTATTTTTAGTTTTTTGAGGAACCTCCATACTGTTTTCCAGACTGGCTGCACCAGCTTACATTCCCAACATCACTTCTTTTTTTTAATAATTAATTAATTACTTTAATTTTAGTCTTAATTCCAAGGTAGTTAACACAGTGTTATATTAGTTTCAGGTATACCATATGGTGATTCAACACTACCATATAGGACTCAGTGCTCATCAAGATAAGGGTACTCTCCATCCTCTCACCGTTTCTCCCATCCCCCCACCTCCTTCCTCTGGCAACCATCTGTTTGTTCTCTCTAGTTTTGAGGGGTTTTTTTTGGTGTGTTTCTCTTTTTTTTCTTTTTTTTCCTTTGTTCATTTGTTTCTTAAATTCCATATATGAGTGGTATCGTATGATATCTTTCTCTGACCAACTTATTTCATTTAGCCTTATATCCTCCAGATTCATCTGTGTCATAGAAAATGGAAAAACATTTCATTCTTTTTTTATGGCTGAGTAATAGACTTTAAAATAAAGACTGTAGCAAGAGATAAAGAAGGACACTATATAATAATAAAGGGGACAATCCAACAAGAAGATATAAGAGTTGTAGGTATTTATGCACCTAACATGAGCGTCTAAATATGTGAAACAGTTAATAACATACATTCAAGAACTAATAGATAGTAATACAATAGTTGTAGGGGACTTTAACACACCAGTTACATCAATGGGCAGATCATCTAAACAGGACATCAACAAAGAAACAGTAATATTGAATGATACACCGGACCAGATGAACTTAACAGATATATTCAGATCATTCCATCCTAGAGCAGCAGAATACACATTTTTTTTTCAAGTGAGCATGAAACATTCTCCAGAATAGTTCACATATTAGCCTACAAAACAAACCTCAACAAGTTCAAGAAGATCGAAGTCATACCATGCATCTTTTCTGACCATAACACTGTGAAACTAGAAGTCACCCACAAGAAAAAATCCGGAAAGAACACACATGCATGGAGGTTGAATAACATGGCACTAAACAATGAATGGATCAACCAAGAAATCAAAGAAGAAATAAAAAATCACATGAAGACAAATGAAAGTGAAAACACAAACCATTTTGTTACCACCCACTGTTTCCCCAGCCAACTCTAATTGGGCTTCTGTCCTTACTACTTTCATTAGTTAGCTCAGGCAGCCTTAACAAAATTACATGGACTGAGTGGTTTAAACAACTGACATTTATTTTCTCACAGATCTGGAGGCTAGAAGTCCATGACAAATTGCTGGGAAAATTGTTTTTGATGATTTCCTAGGTTATAGATGGTCACCTTCACTGGTATTCTAATGCTGCCTTTCTCTTGTTGATGTGAGGACAGAGGGAGGGAGGGGAAAGAAAGAGAAAAAGAGAAAGAGAGAGGACTTCTGCCTCTTCTTCTTGTAAGAACACCCATTGTATTTGTTCTCAGTTTTTAAGAGTCTCTTATGTTTTGGCTCCAAAAAAAGAAAAAAAAAAAAAAAGCACCCATTCTATTGAATTAGTGTCTCATCCCTATTACCTCATTTAACTATAATTTTCTCCATAAAGGCCTAATCTCCAAATACAGTTACATTGGGAGTTGGAGCTTCAACATATAAATTGTGGGGGTGGGGACACAATTTTTTCCATAACAGAATATTATTGGAATGGTTCTTCTGACCATCACCCACAGTTTCCATTTTCATATTCTGATGTTTGGCTCTCTGTTATTGCTTTATTTCACTTATTCTTATCATTTAACATAATTGACTGCTCTGTCCTTTCTGAAGCAGTTGATTACCTTGTATTTCATTTTATTAAGATGTTTTATTTCTTAAAATGTCACCTGTGTGCCTGTATTATAATAAATTGACTTTAACCAAAGCCACAAAGTAATTACTCGGCAATTTTTTTTCCGCATCATTTTCATCGTGAATCTTCTTGGTATCTTGCCAGTATGTGACACCACAGATCAGAGGTTTACAAAGTAGGATCCATGTACCCTAGGTGGTGGTCAAGATGATCCATGGGTGCAGAAAAAATATATAAAACTTTAATATACATTTATTTTTACCTTGAAAAAAATTAAGCATTGCAAATTAATTATTTAGATTTAATCAGTACTCTCATCAGTTTCATGTCATGTTAGATTAGGAGTGTCCTGAGGGAAAAGTGAGTACTCCATAGGTGGTCAGTGGTATTCATCTTATTCAGACATTTTTAACATATTGAGAAGCAGTTTAATTAAAGTGTTATCAGTTAAATGGATTTAAGCAGGCTATAAATTTTTAGTTTTAGAATCTTGGCAATTCAAACCCCATGAAGGAAATGCTAACATTTTTCACAATAAGCAAAACCAAAATGACTTATTTTTCAGAAAATAAAATTTGTTTAATGGAGAGATTATTTTTAAAATGAATGGGAAATGTTTTCATAATGAAATGACTTAAGTTACGAAAAAAGATGCAAATGTGCCAAAAAATAACTTGGAAAAAGAGTTTTTAACCATATTTATAAATCTTCTCAATGAAAAGTTTCAGTGTTAAGAATCATAATGCGTAAATGGGATTAGAAATCAAATGTCATGATTTTACTAAGGATAGCTAATAATTCAGTTTTAAAATTGGGTCTTATGCATCTGTCAGTTAACTTCTTCACATATGAAAGCCATTGAGACCAAGAATCATTAAGCATAATTCATATCAAAGTCTCAGCTGACTTTTTGTGTTTAACACCAACAAACTGCCCCTCAAATTCATATAGAAATTGAAAACATCTAGAATAGCCAGAAAAAAAAATCTTGGAAAAAGGACAGAATTAGAAGACTCACACTTCCTGATTTCAGAACTTACCACACAATCAAGATAGCGTTAAGGATAGACATATAGATCAATGAATAGAAATGAGTCCAGAAATGAGGCTTTGAATTTATATTCAACTGATTTTTGATAAAAGTGCCAGGGGCATTGAATGGGGAAAGAATTATCTTTTGAACAAACAGTTCTGGGGCAACTTGATATCGACATGCGGAAAATGAAATTGAACCCCTACTATTCACTACACACAAAAATTAGAAAGGATTACATACCTAAATGTAAGAGCAAAGAGTACAAAAAACTTAAAGTATACAAGTAAATCTTCATGACTGGGCTAGATACAACACCAAAAACACAGGGGACAAAAAAAATTAAATAAATTGGACCTCATCATAATTAAAACTATTCTGTTGTAATAATGCCATCAATAAAGTACAAAAACAAATTCACAGAATGGGAGAAAATGTGTGCAAATCCAAAGAAAACCACAGAATAGGAAAAAATGTTTGCAAATCCTGTCTTATGAGGGACTTGAATCCAAAATAGACAAAGAACTCTTACAATTCAATAATAAAAACAAATAACCCAATTTAAAATAGGCAATGGATTTAAGTAGATACTTCTTCAAAGGAGATACACAAGCAATGGCCAATAAATACATGAAAAGATGATCAACATTATTGGTGATGCAGGAAATGCCAATTGCAACCACAATGCAACACCACCTCACATTCACTAGGAGGTTATAATCAAAAAGACAGATAAATGTTATTTCGGAAGTAAGGGAGGTGAAGAAATTGGAATCCTCATACATGGCTGGTGTTACACAGCCAATGTTAACATACAGTGGTGCAGCCAGTTTGTAAAAAACCCTGATAGTTCCTCAAAATGTTAAACATGGAGTTCTCATATGACTCAGAAATTCTGTGCTAGATCTATGTCTCCATACATGCATACATATATGCTATATATATTTGTACTTAAGAGAAAAGAAACGTGCCCATATAAAAACTTGCACATGAACATTTTATAACAGCATTATTCATAGTAGCCAAACAATGGAAGCAGCACAAATGTCCATAAATTGGTGAATAACAAATAAAATGCAGCACTCCAGGGAATACTATGGAAAAAATAACAAAGCATGACTACTGATACTTACTACAAAATGGATAAGCTTTAAAAGCATTATGTTAAGTCAAAGAAACCAGTCACAAAAGAGTATATATGATCCCATTTACATTAGATGTCTAGATTAGGCAAATCTATAGAGGCAAAAAGTAGATTAGTGTTTGCCTAGAACTACAAGTATAGGTGAGAAAAGCACAATTTCTTTTAAGGAGAACAGAAAGATTCTAAAATCAATTGTGATGATAGTCACAAAACCCTCTAAAGATAAGAAAAAAAAAACATTCGATTGTTCACCTTCATGAGCGATTTCTATAATTTGTCAATTATATCTCAGTAAATTATTAACAAAACAACCCAGAAGCAAATAAATTGAACTTCAGATATTTGAAGTACCTTGCACTGTTGTCATTAAAGTCGTATTATAAAAGATATAAGAGCAATACTTTCATTGATAAACAACATAAAATTAAACATGAAAGAGTGTTCATTTTATATCTATTTCATTTTTAAAGGTCTATTGAAAATCTGTAAAAGGCACATAGCATGTTAAACATCAGAACATGTGTTCACTCTCTTTTGGGATAAAAAAAAATCACTGCACAGTGTTAAAGCCTATTCTCTTTTCTTCAGTGTCTTACCTCACCAACTGTTAGGAAATCTCTGTTCTGATTCATGTCTCCATGTAGGGTGAATCCCACTTTACTAACATGCTTGCCCTCTAACCACATCCCCTTTCTCTGTCTTTCACAAGGGAAGAGATCAGAGTTATCCTTTGGACGAGTTTTGGAGAGGGACTTACAACCATTACGAAGCTTCTTCTGGAATTTTGGGTTTTCTTATCCATGGAGAAAGTGAATTTTGGTTCTCGGCCATGTGACATAGGACTCATTCAAGAGTTGTAAAAAAGAAGGAGGTTAGGTTTATAACTGAGGTGAACTACTAGAAAGTGTATTGTAGCACCCATTAAATACATATCATACAATCTAGTTTTTATCTATTCTAAGACTGGTATGTTCGTGATTCTCAGCTCTACCTGTGCAAAATGAATTCATTGTACATGAATGCTCATGGCAGTATCATTTGTAATAGTCCCAAGCTGGAAACAATCAAAATACACATCAATATTTGGGCAAAATAATTGTGTTATATTCATACAACAAATATTACTCAGCAATAAAAGGCAATAAACTTTTTTTAAGTTTATTTATTTTGAGAGAGAGAGAACATGCATGTGAGCTGGGAAAGGGGCAGAGAGAGAGAGGGAGAGAGAGAATCTTAAGCAGGTTCCATGCCCAGCAAGGGCCCAACATGGGAGTCAACCTCATGAACCTTGAGATCATGATTTGAGCTGAAATTGCTCAAGTAGCAATTAATCAGTAGTTTAACCAACTGAGCCACCCAGATGTCCCTAAGGCAATAAACTCTTGATATATGCAATATCATGAATGCATCTCAAGATAATTATGTGGAGTGAGAGAAGACAGACGAATTGTATATTCTATATGATTCAATTTGTTTAAAATTCTAGAAATTCTGAGTAGCTTAGAAAATTCTAACTAGCCTAATTAGAAATCAGGTAAATGGTTGCCTGGGAGAAGGAGGCATAGGAAGTGTCTGATGACAAAGATTACAAAAGGCAAGCATACTTTAGGGGTTAATGGATATGTTGAATATCTTGATTATGGTGATTGTTTCATAGATATCTATATATATCTATATCTATATATCTATCTATATGAAACAGATATGTGTTATATACATATATATGTATATAATGTACACATATGTGTATAATCACAAACACACATTAAAATGTGTCAAACTGTGTCCTTTAATTAGGTAGAGTTTATATCCATCATTTATACCTCATTAAAGCTGTTAAAAATATTTATCATAGGATTTTGTAATAGTGACATTGGCAGAAGATTCAGTGCCAGATTGGAGTGAGTTCAAGACAGACTGAGAGGAGAGAAAGTAAAGACAGTGCATACAGTTGTGAGTGGTTAATTGACAACTGGTTCTCCTCTTTTCTGGACACAGAGGAAGACGCCTCCTCCTTGTCCCCTTGTGCTTAAGCAGAGCCATATGAAGTGTCTTAGCTAGTGAACTGTGTGACAAAGTAACAGGCATTGCTTACTAGTGAAGGCTCTCAATGTTGATTCTTGAACTTGACTCTCTTCTTCTCCTTCCTTGAAAGTGGAAGCACTTTTCCAGGTGTAATAGATCACAACATCTTTGCTTGCTTGACTGACTGACATTTGATGCACAGAACTGTTGCTTGCCCCATACAAGATTTTAAAGGAATTAAAAATAAATTATTGGTGTGCTAAGCCACTGAGACCTGGAGGTTCTGGTCCGTCTCTAGTGATGTGATAGTGGTTTCAGGAAGTTTTGCTCTCAAGGGTAGCAGAAGAAAGAGGATGCATAATCATGGATGGTCATTTTTATGAGATGGGAAGGGTTAGGACATTTTTGCACAAAGGTTCATGAATAAGTAACAAGTTATAAAATTTAATTAGGGCTATTATTCCACACATCAATTATTTGCAAAGAAATACAGCCAACCAACCAAACACCCAGACAACCAAACAAAAAACCTTTCCTCTAGGCAAATGACTTTCAGCTTTCACTTGCCCACTCAGCTAGCCATTGCTTTATAGTGAATGAATGACGTGATCATACATGGTGGCCCTGTGTCCAGATCATAAGGATGACATTTGGCGTTAGGAGAAAGAATAATTCACCTATTAAAATAGAATATAGAAAACAGTAGAATGTAGGGGAACAGTAGTCAATTGGTAGAGTTACTGAGAAATGGGGAGATTTATTTGTGGGAGATCTAATTATTTCATTCTGTAAATATTCGCTGATTTCCGTGTGTCAGGAAGTATTCTAACAGCTTGGGGTGCAGAAGTGAAAAACCAAAAGGCAGAAGCAACCCTGCCTTCATGGAGCCTACATTCTATTGTGGGAGGGGGAGACTGGTGAAAATCAAAACAAAATAGTAACTTTGCATTATGTAAGAATTCATAGTACTGCAGAAAGAAAGAAGTTAAAGAGTGAGAGAGAAAAAAAAGTGTGGAGAAAAAACAAGGAATATGGACATTTCCTTCTGGATGGCTATTCTCAGTGAAATAAGAAGCAAAATCATCAGGACATATGTTTAAAATTTGATTTACAGAATAAGATATGAAATAACGATCTGGGAATGTGGGGGCGTAAATTGTTTTGGGAAATGTGGGATTGCCAGGCAGCACGGAGGAACCACTTGAGATTTCAGGTAATAAAATTGAAATAAATCCAATCAATATGATGCCTATTTTTTTCTCCAGCCATCTTCAGCTGAATGGGTACAGACAGTGAACGTGGGATAAATGGATTGGATTTGACCTATATTTTGGGTCATTTAATTCTTCCAATCACCTGGACTATAAACCTCAGGAACATTTAGCCTCAGGTTTGTATATACTTTTCATATCTAATCATTCACTAAGTTGATTCAATTATTCATTAATTTGTTCAGCTAATGTGTATCGATCACTTCTATTGCTCGTAGCACTTTGGCAAACATGAAATGATTCCTCACCCTCAGGAAATATCAGCATCCTATAACATAATACAATGACACAACATAACACAACATAATATGAAAACCTATTGGAGAAGCCAGCTGTGCACCATGCAGCATAAGCACTGTAAGACAGGAATATTCTACAGTAGCCCAAAGGAGGGTTGGTAGTTTGTGTAGTAAAGGAAAACATTTATTTATTTTTTTTAATTTTAGAGCAAGCAGGGGACAGGGGCAAAGGAAGAGAGAGAGAGAGAGAGAGAGAGAGAGAGAGAATCTGAAGCAGGATCCATACTCAGTATGGAGCCCAATGTTGGGCTTGATCCACAATCCAGGGATCATGACCTGAGTCAAAATCAAGAGTCGGACACTCAACCGACTGAGCCACCCAGGTGCCCCAGTAAGAAAAACTTCTTAGGATGTATCTTGAAGGACCTTCATGAATTAGCTCAGAGAAGACATGTAGTTAAAAAGCACGTAGTAGTGGGAGAGCATAGTGTGTTTAAGGAACTGAAGTAGTTCAGCTTGAAAGGGTCAAGGTTTCTGGGTGAGGAGTGTCAATCAATGAGGAAATGAGAAGGGAGAGATAAACTGAAACCAAATCATGAAGAAACACATCCCATGTTAACAGGTTGGGATTTTATCAAGAAAGGGAGAGGGGGCTCTTAAGGGTTAAGTGAGGCACTGACATGAGCACAATTACGGTTTTAGAAAAACCACTCTGACAATCTTATAGACGATGCGTTGAAGAAGGCAAGACTTCAGGCGGGACGACTCAGGGTTAACCTGGTAGTCACTTTAAGTTTTTCAAGGACACATTTTCTATTTACAGACTAGTTTTTGAAATTCTTGGCTTCAACTATATATTCCACTTTGTCTTTGCTCTGTATAATTTTACAGCCACCAACTTAGGTACATTTTTGTTCTCATGCCAATCCTTGAGGATAATGTACACCACCACCTTTTCAGTTATGCTCCTCTGTTCCTTCAGAGTTTGTTTCTCTTTCCCATATTTGTAATTCATCCTTGAACTTACTCATATGATGCCACCTCCAGACAGACCTGAAACGTCCTCCCTTTGGGGCTTGTCCTTACTCATGGATGAAATTAAATTAGAACCTAAAAGAATAGGACTAAAATGAAAAGTTGTATTTCTGTTATGTTTAGGAGATGTAATTGTTATGAAATAATAGATATACTTGACATGGTGATATACTAGGTATGGAGGATAATTGAAAAAAACAGAGAATAAAGACTGATTTCCAAAATTTGATTTGAATAGCTAAATGTATACATGATTAACACTGGAATACAGACTGTAAGAGGGATGGGGACAAGTTTTCAAGGGGAGGAGATAGTTTGTAGTTAAACATCTCTGTAAGAGGATGGTTAATAAATAGTTCAATATACAAGTTGGGCTCAGCAGGAAAGTCTGGCTTCAGGGGAAAGCTGTGTGTGCCATATACACAGAAGCAGTCTGAAGGCCACAAGCTGCCATGGAGTCAGCCAAGAAGTTGGCCAAGGTCAGCAACCTTGGCAATAATATCATTAAGGAGTAGATGAAGGAAATAGCTCATGGGGAAGGCTGAGAAAAAGAATTGAAGATGGAGAAACAAAAACCAGGAAAGGGTGTTACAGAAACCAGAGTAGGAGGGACCAGTCAACAATGCCTAAACAACTCAAAGACTCCACCTCCTCAATGCCTCTGACATCAGTTTTCTCTTTTCCATTCCTTTTGGTTCTGCTCCTATTGATGAGATTGTTCAATTGCTAGTATTTGTCTCTCAAGCTGTGAGTGGTTCTTGAATTCATCCTTCACACTTGTCAGAGTTATCTTCTGAACAAATCAGTTCATGTTGTTTTTTCCTGTCCAGTTACCTAAAACTTCCAAACACGGACAATCAAGATTAAGCTTTTTACCTGATGTCCAAAGCCTTCCATGTGGTGCCCCCACCAGGTCCTTCTAACTTTATTGTCTTTCAAGCACTTTCTTTAATCCTTTTGTTCCATTCATGGCTGATCACTAACCTTCCTGGACTGTGCAGGCACTTCTGACCCTCCCTGACTTTGCACATAACCTACAATTACCCGGATACTCCTCTACATCTATGCCAAACATCTTCTTTTCATCCAAGACTTAACTCATGTGTTGTGTGAAGCCCTTTCTGAGCCCATTGTTTATTAATACTTTGTTTTTCTACAATGTAGACACTTTATGTATCTATTTCACACTTATTTCATTCCATTTTCTTCTATAGGAAGTTTCCTACTTACACATTCATTAGTTACACTGTGTTTTGATCCTGGTATTTTCTGCCTTGGCACGATCTTCCATATTTTGCATCCTTGTCATGTATTTTTTAAAATAGTTGATTCCTGAACTCTGAATTGGTTTGGGCCATATTAAAAATAATTTTTTATAGATGTGTTTGTGGGTGTCTGTGGGTGTGTGTGGGGGTGTGCATGTACATACACATATGAGCGTGCATGCTTGCAGAGGCATATAGATCAATGGCAACTTGCTCATTTTGTCCCAAAAGTACTTACAAGTTTTAAGTAATTCATCTTACTAGAATCTAAGGGGCTTCATATTCCAGTTGTTAAATGTAGCATTTGATACTTGGTACTGAGAGTACAGATGCTAACTGAAATTCTCCTTCTACTGAAGAGAAACTGAGGCCCAATGAGATGTAATAATTCACTCCTGATGATACAGATTCCAGCTGTACACCCTGGAACTTTTCCAAATCACTCAATACCATCTCTAATTTGATTCGGTTATGAGGAATTATACATTTGTGGCTTTTAAGAATGTCAGGACAGGGAGGTGCTTATGGATCATCTAGTAATAATGCCCATGTTTATAGATTTTCCACCTGGCACTGTGCTAGGCACTTTATAAACATTATGGTGAATACTCACTATGACCTTGTGAAGTGGGTGTTCTTACCCTCATTTTAATGAGCTAGTTATTCTTAACAGGATGAAATAACTTACCCGCAATCACTGCTAGCAAACGGCAGAGCTAAATTTCAAGTGCATGTCTGTGTGACTCAAAGTCCGTTGTCTTAACCACTTAGATAAATACATTAGTTGGCTCTTGGCTACTGTACATGATGAGAAGAAAATGGTACTCATTTTCAAACTGGTTCTGGGGAATTTCATCCATAGTGGGTCAAAAAGAAGTTATTATAAGGAACCTATGTAAAGGATTTTTTGCTTAACTCTCCACACATTTTTCCAACTATGATTTTGGTTTATTTTATTACCCAGTTGTCCATCCACCCAAATTGCATCGAGTGCCTACTATGAGTCAGCTGCTGTTGTCATACTCTGGGGATACTGTCATGAACGAGACAAGAAAGATCACTTCCCTCACAGAGCTTACATTTTAGTAAGGGTGAGGCAGAAAGCAAACAACAATTATGATGAATGAACTAATCATATAGTACATTAGAATAGGATTAGTGCTATGGAAATGTTTTATTTATTTTATTTTTTTGTTTTTAATATTTATCTATTTTTGAGAGTGCGAGCAGGGGAGAGGCAGAGAGAAAGAGGGAGACACAGAATCCAAATCAGGCTCTAGGCTCTGTCTGAGCTGTCAGCACAGAGACTGACGCAGGGCTCGAACCCACAAGCTGAGAGAATCATGACCTCAGCCGAAGTCAGACACTTAACCGACCAAGGCACCCAGGCACCCTGGAAATGTTTTAACCATTAGAAAAATCTATAAGAATTAGGAGATGGGAGAATGTATAGTTTGCAAATTGAAATCATGGACTTGGTGGAAGACCATTCCCAGCAGAGGGAGCAGCCAGTGCAAAGGTCTGGCTGTGCATCGGAGGGACGGCAAGACCCATGTGCTGGGCACAGGGTGAGCAAGGGTTGGAATGTTAAGAGAGGAGATCTGAGAGATGCTAGAAGTCTCTGCTGGATAAGAGCAGATGTATTTTCCTGTGCTCCTATTTTTTCTTAATCTGTTACCCTTTGCTTTGGCTTCTGCCCTTTTTTCAGTTTGGGGTAGAAAATTGATTGTCTCATATAGTGGCTTGCTGGCCATAAACCATTATTCTGCTTATTTGCATAAGTGGGAATCTCACCTTTATGGCTGTTGGTTACCATAGTGGGGTCTGAGTAAACTGGGGAATCTGCTCCCTGCCCTTACCACCACTGTCCGTTGAATCAAGATCAGAACAGAAGAGTGGAGAGGTGAGTTCAGATCAGTCCCTGAGCTCTGTCCAAACCTTGTCTTTTCTTTGGGTTGATGCTAACCTTCCGAAGGAGAGGGTCCCTGGTAAAACTCGTGGGTCTTTACCACAGGGAGTAATGAAAAGATCTGAGACTAACAAATATAATTTTCTAAAATTTCTCCCAAATTACTATGGAGTCCACTCTACTACTGACCTGAACACCAGTCAAATACTTGGTGACTGGGTAATGCACAGTAAAATCCTGAGATTTAAATCTTAAATTCTAAATTTCAAAGCTCATAAACTCTTAGTATTAGAGAAAATAAAAAAAAAAGCTGCCACTCTGCCCTTGAATTTCCACTCCAAATAAGCACTGCTTTCTCAAAGGGTGAATAGCTCCACTGCATGTTAGAACTTAATTTAATTTAATTTAATTTAATTTAATTATTATTTTATTTTATTTTATTTTATTTTATTTTATTTTATATTTATCTTGTCTTATTTTATTTTTTGCCTCTAACACAAAGCATGACAACTTCTTCCTCATGAATAACTAATGGCCGGAGAAAGTCTCAGAAAACATTCCACTGATTAGCATCTCCGAGTAAAACACAGGTTTTAAATCCTGGCTAGGCTTCTCCCCTGATTATCTTTGGGAGAAAGAGAACACAAAGCATCCAGAGGAGAGATTTTAAGTTTATTCCCTCTTTTTGTACTCATAATAAAGACTTACTTTCCAAACCAATCAGCAGCTCATTGGCTGGAACCCAGGGCTGGCTCATAGAAAATTCAAGTCTGAAATGGACAGTGGGAAGCTGTCTTTTTGTGCAATATCTCAAGAAAAGTAAAACAGATTTGATCATTATGAAGCCTGTGTCACCTCATCACTAAGCAGTGCTCCCAGACACCCTTGCCATTTTATGAGTGCTGAGAGCTGCTAACATGACAGTCCTTGTGTCAACTTGCAATGACCATCAGTCACCCTGGATACCTCCTTAGCGGTCTTGAACAACTCTGTTCTTTTTTTTTCCTGTAAATAGAACAGGAAAGCATTCAGTTTTAACTAACATTTACTAAATCCTCATTCTGTGCCTAATTCCATGCTAGATGCTTCTGGGGCCAAATGTGGAAGCCTGGGAGCAGAGGAAAGAGCTGCCCCAGAGTATGGTCAGACTTAGAACAGAATGAATTTTCCACAGAGGAAAAATGGACTTAGAAATCAAAGCCTTCAAAATATTGCACTTATTTATGCTGACAAAATATTCAAAGAGCCAGCATGAAAATTTGCTCTAATGGACGAGGAAAAGAAAACTTAATAAAATCCATTTCATCTCTCTGATTAAGCTAAAATGCTAGTTGAAGTTGATTGTCTTATTTGGCACCTAAGTATGTGAATTTTTTTTTTCTTTTGCAAATTAGTAGTGGTAGCAGGACCATGCAGAGCATCTGACAAGATGAGGATTTTAGCAGAAACTTTATTTTACTGGACTAAGTAGTGACTGGGCCAAAAAAAAAAAATATATAAAAAAAAATGGAATGAGGGATTTTAAATAATATCCCAGATACTGGTAAAATAATTAAGCTCTGGTTGACAGTATTTGAATGATGTGTTACTAAGGCAGGTATCTTAAGTGAGTAGAAAAATGTTCCCAGAGGTTACCAGAAGTCTCTAAAGTCTCTAAACAGAGACTTCCTCCCCGCCCCCTTTGATCCCTTTACAGATTTTCTACACCTTCCTAAAGAAATTGACTCCATCAGGATGATTAAAAATTATGGAGGAATGGAAGGCAGTGGTCTAAGGGCCTCGATGAGCAAGTGGTCAACACAAATATTTGGTCACTTCATGAGGAAAAGCTGCCATGGTTGATGGTGTCACAGTCAGTGCTTGGTAAGAATATGAAGCAGTTGAACTTCATCTCAAAGACAGCTATGGTATCATGGAGATTATTGGGTCAGAAGCCAGGAACCTTAGGTCAAGTGCAACTGTTGCTACTTCCTGGCTATGTGACAACTGCAAATCACTTATCTTTTCTGGCTCATTGGTGTAGTGGGATTAGTATTTTTGAGTTCTCTTAGTGAACATGATTTCATGATTAATAAAGAAAAAAATTACACTAAATAGCACTAAAATTAAATTAAATAACACTAAATGAGAACTATGAATGCTATTTCTTTTTTTTTTAAACAATTTTTTTAATGTTTATTTTTGAGACAGAAAGAGACAGAGCATGAGAGGGGGAGGGGCAGAGAGAGGGGGAGACCCAGAATCCAAAGCAGGCTCCGGGCTCCGAGCTGTCAGCACAGAGCCCGACGTGGGCCTTGAACTCACCAACCATGAGATCATGACCTGAGCCGAAGTCAGATGCTCAGCTGACCTAGCCACCCAGGCGCCCCTATGAATGCTATTTCTACTTTGGTCCCCCATGAAGACCTTTCCTCATCTCATATTGGTGGGTATCTGTCACCTGTCCCCTTGTTGGCTGTTCGAGTGTGTCTCCCCACCTCACCCTATATCAGGGCCTAGACATCAAACGAAGTATGCTGAATGGAGAGAAGTCTGGGACTTTGAGAACAGTAACGAGGTATGTCTAGGGACAGAAGGATCTGATTTGAACATCCCTCAAATCATTGGCTTCTACGAGGTATGTTCTTTATGGTGCCTTTTTCTTTGTTTCCTTCAGTGAGCTATGGTCCAAAATTTTCATGTGGTACAATGGAATGAGCACTGTAACTACACCACTAAAGCCTTTTCTGGGATGCCTGGTGGCTCAGTTGGTTAAATATCCGACTCTTGACTTCAACTCAGGTCATGATCTCACAGTTCCTGAGATCGAGCCCCGAGTCAAGCTCTGTGCTGACATTCTCTCTCTCCTCTCTCTCTGCCCTTCCTCTGCTCGCTCTCTCTCTCTCTCTCTCTCTCTCTCTCAAATCAACATTAAAAACAAAAATAAAAACTTTTCAGCAACTCCCAGTTGTTATTAGAATAACATCCAAACCCTAAGCATAGCATGACTTCACTTTCCCCACTGACCCACTCGTTCTGTGTTACAGCTATTCCAGACATAAGGAAATTAATTTTCTTGTACTCCTCCCCACCCTGTCAATCAATTCCATGCCTTCATTCTTTTATTGTCAGAGACAAGAAAAGATGGAGCAAGAATAACTAAATGCTCATTCACATTCCGTTTCCTCTTTGCTTACACTCACTCAGAGTTGGTGGTAACTCTTCTGTCCCAACTCATGAGACTTCATTGCTTTTTGCTTTGCTCTGTTGTTCACTTTGGCCTAGTGCCTAGCACAATGCCTGCCAAATGAACTCACTAATTCACCATATTATTGAATTGAACTGAATTGAATTGAACTGAATTGACAGGGAAACAGGAGACCACAGTGCTTTGATCATTTTGATATTATAACTTGGACTAATGTTTTTTAGCCTCAATATTGTAATCTGTAAAATAGAAATTTGATTATATGATCTTTTTAAATATGATATTTGGGTTTCTAGAAATGTTCTCCCCCAAATAAAACAGCATCCATGGAAGGGAATTCAGCTATGTCTTTAATAGCAATCTGCAAAAATTACAGGCTGAGAGTCAAATTGTGTAGAGCATTAACACAGAAAGGAGATTTTATATGTTGATGTCTCAAGAGATGATCATACAGTGTTGACTCTTGATATTTAGGAAATGCCCATATTATCATAATAATGATTAAATTCTCATTTTCACGATGACTCTATTTACATTTCATGATCTTGCCGTCTACCTTGGTCAATCTTCACACAACATGCAATTTATTGTATGCTCGAATTAACTGTAGGAGGACTCTCTTTCTCAGTTTGAAAGTTGATTTGCCAAATCCTCTTCAGATGACTTCTGAGTCTCATTGGTGGGGAGAAAAATGAGAAAGAAAAATAGACATATTTATTGTTAAAGGAGAGAATAAATCTACCCAGGATCGAGATGTTATTAATATTCTGAACCACATGGTCAAACAAAGTTATGTTTCCTATACAGGAGAGCAAGCTGTAGGGTAATAAACAAGACTTTCTGTGGCTTCATTTTTCCAGCTGTTTTTGGAAATACTTGACATTTAACAACACGCACTCGGCTGTTCGACAGAAATTGGAATTATCACATCTCTCCAGCAACTGTCCACAAGGCAGGTCTCACCCCTCACTGCTGCCAGATGTCTTCTTGAGCCTAGAGTAGAATTCCCTACAGAGGAAATTTCAAGTGCAATGAAAATAAGGCGGGGAGGACATTTAAAGCAATGGCAAGAAATAGCTCTTAAATGCAGCAATTTTCTAGGCTCTGCCTTATTCTTCTGATGAGGAAGAAAGAAAGAAAAAAATCAGTGTTATTCTGACACCTCAGTCATCTCTCCTCCCCTCATCTCACAAAAGGAATAATCTTTAACAAATAGAAGATGGTTTTTGTCATTGTCATCCTTGCCAAGCTCAGGAGTTCTCCTCATTGATAGGAAGGTTAGAAACTCAGCTCTCCGTTGGAGGGAATGTGAAAATGAGATGTGGGGAGCTTATTTAGCAATTGCTTCCCACCCCCACCCCCCCACCCCCACTTTTCTTTGCTGAAATCCAAAAACTCTGGAACAATGCCATTGCTAAGCAACAGATCAGACATTTCCTTTCAAGAGTCAGGTGAAGGGGAAGGTGTAATGCCTGCTCAATCAGGACTCAGGAGGATGCATTAGCCCTCTGCTCAGCAGGGTGTGGGCTGTGGGTGACCCTTTCCTTGTGCTCTGCGCTCTTTCTTGACATGTGGGGTGGGCACAGGAGGCAAAGTTTCTGAACCCAGGGGTGTCATTATGATTGTAAACTTGCCTAGGCCATTTCACATCACTAGACCTTAGTTTTCTAGCAGGTAGAAGAATATAATTGGACTAGATTAGGATTTCTCAAATTTTACTTGCATCAGAATGATCTGAAGAAGATATTCTTGTATTCTCTGACTCAGTGGATTTAGAGACTGTCCAGGTATCTGTATTTTTAAACCATCTGCTAATGATTTTGATATAAAGCAAAGACTGGATCAATTGGACTAACCAGTTTCTAAGAATCCTTTCTTTCCTGACATTCTCTGAGTCTATAAATCTGGATTAAATGTGTTCCAAATGATTCATCAGACAAAAATGAAGTGAATGACTCCTTAGGAAAATCCTATTGTCACAAACCAGGAAAGCTTTGTATATTTCCTGCACTCCATTTTGTTTAACTTCCTAGTAGCCCAAGCAATAGCATGGTCTGACTTCTCAGGTTCTTGAAGTTATTTGCAACTCTTTCTCTTTTGTGTCCCAGGTACCATTACTACTTGTAACAATAACATTAGGTAAGACTAACCTAGCCCATATTTTGTGCTAGGAATTTTTATGTCTTTTATATTGACTAATCTAACCTTCCAACAACTTGATACAATTGGTATCATTATTAACCCTTTTTATAGATGAGGCACAGAGGAAATGAGGCACAGAGAGCTTAAGTAATTTAGTCAAGTCCCCGCAGCTAATACTAGACTAAGCTAGAATTTGAACCCAGACAGTCTAGTCAGATGTTCACACATAAGCTGAATCTAGTTTACTGGTGCAGTTTTGCTATTTACCTAATTTATGGTTCCGTCTTGATTTATTCTTATCTTTTAATCCCTGCTAGCAAATCCCTAATTTATGTTGATGTCAATTCACCATAAATAACTTCAAGGAT
Source organism: Panthera tigris (assembly GCF_018350195.1). NCBI lineage: Eukaryota > Metazoa > Chordata > Mammalia > Carnivora > Felidae > Panthera > Panthera tigris. Next base: position 47,564,846 of record NC_056663.1, on the reverse strand, counting down.
TTACTAGCACCTTAAAATGTGAGAGAGTCATGCTGCAGTGTGTGATAATAAAGGTCTCTGCTTTCAAGGAATTATATAATCTCTTTTATAAATGTGCAGGTTTTCTTAATTCTGGTCTGTCTGAAATCATTTTCTGCAAGTGGCTTTGACCATGACTTTGCTCACGTCAAGAGCACAGATTTGCTACCAAATTCCCAATGCTTCCAGTTACACTCTATGTGCCAATATTTAAAAACACTTTATCCCCTAGTTCCATTATATCTTGGAGTCTTTTGGCTGAGCTTTCATACAAAGCAGTCACAATATCACAGAGAAATGTTACCTGTATATAAATATTCTAAATCAACCTTTTCCATCTTTGAAAATCCTGTTTAGAATTCATATTTGCTAGGAAATCCTAAATCAAATTAAGCAAAATTGATTTCCAAAGCGTTTATAACTCCCAAAAGGATATTTTGCAAGTGCGATTGTAGATGTGTTTGAATAGATCTGTGGAACAGTTTCACACATAGATAATATTCAGAATTTATATAAGAAAGCTGCATTTAATTCTAGACCTAGTTGAATCTGATATCATAAAATCAATTGTGTGTCAAACATAATTCTAAAAATGTTAAAAACATAATTCTTGTGTAAGTAAATAGTGATCATCTGTCATATTTTTATTTAATTCATTAATGATGGAACCAGCCATTTGGAAAATCTGATTCAAACACTATATAAAAGAAATGGGATTTTATATGTTCAGTGAAATAAAAAAGGAACACTGATCTAATTTTCTGACACTAGATTTTAAACTGGTCCATATGTTACATTGCAAAACAATCACAGACTTCATCCTTCCTAGTTACAAAAAATAAAGTCACCTTGTTTTATCATTGTTCTAAAAGTTAACCTCTAGCTTTATGGAGTTATAAAATATCTGAGCCATGATCAATTATAAATATTATGTCAAACATAGAATCCCCAAGACAGTCCGTGGGCCCTTAAGTAAAATGTTGGACAGGGCTCCAGCATGATATTAAATTTTTACACGGTCAATGCTTTGCTTCATTTTCAAATTTAGAATAACTTGAATATATATTTATTTCCTAGAATCCATCATGTGTTCAGAAATTTGGCTCATTTTGGTGGGTAACAATTATTTTCAGTGTTCAGGTTAACATTATGGGGGTAGATTTTCTCCCTAGGAAAAGTTACTGTAGATCAGGAGAGACTGCATCAGTACAGGTGAGACTGAATCCATGAGCCCATGAGGAAGTACTGTTCTAGTCCAGGCAAGTGATGATAAATGTTTAACCAGGGAAAGCAGTAACTGGTAAATAAATATTAAGTGAATAAAAATCTCTAAGTTAACTTTAAACCCAATGGCAAGAATAAATGAATAAAATATTGATTTGGTGGCCAGTTCTTTTAAAAGTATTCTGGAATTTGAGACTATTTTCTTCTCACTTGTTTTCATCATCTGTTATTACGTTCACTACTTTGTTAGTGGCCTTGAATACTAGGGCACTAATACTGTCTTTGCCATTTATGACTTGTGACTGCACGCACTATTCCCTCTGCCTGGAATGTTCTTCCCTCAGATACCCACTTGGCTTCGTTGCGCACTTCCTTCAGGTTTCTGGTCACGTGGCATCTCTTCGGAGACACTTCCCCTGACCACATTCTCCGAACTCGCAGTCTCACTCTCGGTACTTCTTATCCTGTTTGACTTTCTTCAGAGCTACAATATTTCTTTATTTATATTTAAAAGAAACTTTACTTTTTAGACTATCTTGGCAAAATTAAGCGAAAAGTACAGAGTTCTCATAAACCTTTTGCGCACACCCCGTCACTTTCCGCCCCACCAACATTCCACACCAGAGTGACAACAATGGTCAAAATCAGTTAACTCACACACCTATCATTATTAGTCCAAGTCCATAATTTATATTGGGGTTCGCTGTTGGTGTTGTAAATTCTGTGGGTTGTGACGTGTATAATGACACATATCCATCGTTACAGTGTCATACAGAAAGTATCACTGCTCTAAAAATCTGCGTTCCATCTATACATCCCTCCTTTCCACTTAATCTCCCTAGCAACCACTGATTTTTTTTTTAAATCATTTTGGGAATAAAAAGAACTTTCCAGAACCTTTATTTGACTTTCTCAAAGAATGGTAAAATCTTAAGTATAGAAACTATATTGCATACAAACCTTTTAACCCCTGAGCACCTAATCAAAATGTTTTTGTCATAGTAGAGTTATACAGACTTGCTGATTTATCAGTGGATTGATTGGCTTGGGGAAATAGAGAAAGAAAAGGAGCCCATTCACAGTGACAGAGGAAGCACAGAAAGGGCAGCTGATTACTCCATCGTTATTGTTGCTTATTTTCTTATTTTGAAGTGTTTTGTTTAATTCACCCAACCCTTTGTTGCTTTTGAATGGAACAAGAGTAGATGTATATGATGGCTGATAGGCTGTGTGTTCCAAGGATTCATATTAGAATTTGCTCTAATGTCTGAAATAACTCAGAAGCCTGACTTGTACACACCTGCAGAGTTAAGCATGTCTGAATTGCTTCTGCTAATGTTTCCAGGAAGCTAACTTCCATGCCAGGTACATGAATTGTTGCCTGGCAACGTCAGGACTCAAGCTTCAACTGCACTCAGGAGGCACTTTTCTGATGTGGGTCCATGGGTATTTTGGGAACTCACCTCAGAACACTGTGACCTGGTATCCATAGTCAAAGCAAAATGGAAGATGGGGACAATCTTCCAGAATATTCTTAATATAATCCTATGACTCTACTTACCCCAAATCATTAAACTTTTGAAATAGAAATCCTCAGATTTTGATGCGTTTTATCATCAGCAAAACTGTGACGATTCAATGAGTGTGGAGAATCCACTTGTTTTCCAGCCTCAACTAGAGTACTGATGTTTTGATTGCGTAATAAATTCTAGAGATTAGAAACTTGCTTCTTTCCATAGCTGGAGCTATTTGCCCCTCAACTGCGTGCTGAATATACTGGTAGCCAACAGCTTTGTTGCACCTACATGAGCAGAGAATGTGTTAAGCCCCTCACATAGAAGAGCTCATTTAATCATCACAAGGATCATAAAAAATAGGTAAAATTATTTTATTGCACAGGTGAGAAAACGGAAACACAGGAAGATTAGGTAACTCTGGGAGATGTCGCAAGGTGACGGTTAATGGTTAAAAACTGGGATTTGGGCCCGTGCTGTCTGACTCTAGATTTTGTTTCCTGAAGGCTCAGGAGCCAATTTTGACCTCAACAAGGGTTTAAGAAATTCTAAACTGACGCATCAGTGGATTCAGTGAATTTGTTTGTTACTTGGCAAGCTCTAACCTTGTGGCCTAACCTTGACAATTGGATTTCTGTATTATTCCTAAGGCCAAATCCCTATCTCCCAGGAGCATTCTGTTTTCCAGATCTTGGCTCCTCCCAGTCTAAAGGTGATACTTCTTTACGAGTTAGAAAACAAATATCCCTTTTCATAATTAGTTCACTCATTCACCACTCTACTTGTTTCTTCCTATCACTTGCCAGCCATGTGCTTTTTAAGGGGTGGGGGAAAGAGTTCGGGGCAAAATGAACAATGCAACACATAGGGAGATTAACAAATATTTATTGAGTGCCTACTATGTGCTGGGCAGTGTTCTGGGTGACGAGAATAGTGGTCAAAGCAAAGTTTCTCCTCCCATGAAACTTACACTCCAGTCGGGGAGACAGATAAAGACAAATACATGTCCTACTATATAACAATATGTGTTAAAGTCTGAATGTGGTCAAAGCAAAGTTTCTCCTCCCATGAAACTTACACTCCAGTCGGGGAGACAGATAAAGACAAATACATGTCGTACTATATAACAATATGTGTTAAAGTCTGAATTGTGAGGAAGCCAACTAAAGATGGTAAAGAGAAAAATAGTAATGAAAGGGTGATTTTTTTTTAACTACAAAAAGCTCAGGAAGGCATCCCTGATAGGATAACGCTTGAAGCAATAGCACCAGGAGAGAGACGAGGCCCTGCCGGTAGCTGAGGCTGCGCACTGTGCAACTTGGAAGAGCAATAGCACATGCTCTGTGGCAGAAGGGGGCAGAAGGGTATACCAAGGAGACCACCGTGTCCGAAGAGAAGGAGTTAGTGGAAGAATCATAGAAGGTGAAGGGAGGGAGGTGGCCAGGGCGTGGCTGCCGCGGGAATTTGTGGGCCAAGTAAGAACTTGGGCGAGGTTGTGGTAAGAATGCAGCGCAAATTGTTGACTTACTGATGTTATTTATTAAAGTGTATAAATTACCTCATTTACACATTATCAAAACCTCATTCATCCTCGTAGAATCGTAGAATATTAAAGATAGAAACGATACCCACATTACCGTTACAGTCATAAATCTTGTACCTGATTCTCGCATGCAATGTCAAAAAAACAGCAACAGCAGTAACAACTTAAGTGCTTAGTGAGGGCTTGCATATTAATCATTGTGCAGGAGATTTTGTGCACATTGTTTTCACCTCTGTAATCTCATAGAAGTAATGTAGCATCACTGCCAGGGTGCCATCCAGCTCTGTTTGCATAATGCCAAGGAGGGGAACTCACCATGTCAGGACAGGACGGACAAGGAGAATGTGCTCTGTGGTGCTGTGAGTCATTATGCCTTCTGTTGGCCCCTTTCATTCCCCTTCTATTCTTACTTTGTGAAGTGTGTGTGTGTGTGTGTGTGTGTGTGTGCAAGTACTCATACAGGTGTATTTGTTTTCTTCCCTAAATAGATGTGATCAGGTGACCAGGGGCGGTCAACCAGGGGTGGTTCCTTCAGTTGAGCTGCCGATTCTTGGTTTTGGCTGAGGTCATGATCTCATGGTTGTGGGATTGAGCCCCATGCCAGTCTCTGTGCTGAGTATGGAGCCTGCTTGGGATTCTCTCTCTCCTTCTTCCTCAACCCCTCCCCTCCTCATTCTCCCTCCCTCCCTCCCTCCCTCTCTCTCTGTCTCAAAAGCAAAAACAAAAGGTGTGACTGACATGACCATTAGGGAAGTTTGAATAGGAAAGGTGAATGTGTCATGATGAAGTTAGAGTCTGGCAACCTCTTAGCATCATAGGTCCAGTTTTAAATTTTCCAAGGTCAAGTGTAAACTTCTTAGTCTTCAAAGCTTAGAAACATCAGGACATGCATTTTATTAATGTTTATTTATTTATTTATTTTGAGAGAGAAGGGATGGAGGAGGAACAGAAAAAGAGGGAGAGAGAGAATCCCAGACAGGCTCCACACTGTCAGCACAGAGCCCTACATGGGGTTTGACCCTCATGAACCGTGAGATCATGACCTGAGCCAAAATAAAGATCTGGACGCTTAGCTCACTGAGCCTCCCAGGCGTCCTGCACTGCTTAATCAGAGGCAGATTCATATTAACCAGGGTCACAGATACTAAGGTACAAAATCAGAAAATCCATTTCTCTATGCACACTGAGAACTGAGAATTCTGGGTGGGCTGGAACTCGACTTGTTCCTGCAATGCATCATTTTCCGTCTTCAGGCATGCAACATGAGAAGTCAAGAGTATAAGGAGATAGTATGGAATCAGAATAAAATTGTTAGATCGTTTACATTTTTACTGATATCCAGCTAAGATGCTCAGATGAGCACTGCCGATATTTGCTTAAGTATTTCTTCCTTTTCCCGGGTTTTATGACTGAACTTATTTTTTCTTAACGTAGCACAACAATCACAGGGATCCCATATGGCCTATTTCCTACATGATAACACTTTAAAAATACCACAGTCTAGCAAGGGTAATTAAAAACCAATTCCAGCCTTTACTTGTAGCTTTCAATGAACATTAATGAGGATCCAATTCTTAACCCACAGTAGGAATCCACAACAAAGAATTCCTTTTTGACCCCTCCTCTTCAGTGCTCTCACAAACTGCAGGTGCCTTGAATCTCCTATTATCTAATTATTTTCAGCCCTCTCCATGAACTACCTCCAGACGTCCTATCTGTGGGGAATCAGCCTTCCTCCACCCCCAGCATCCCGCAGCGCCCCCTCTCTGAGAGAGGCTGTTTATATTTTAGTCCTCCTCACCAGCTGTGCCAGCTTGTGCTCAGAGGATTGGAGACACCAGCCACTCTCTGGGTCCCAGTCTCCCTCAGTCTGCAACGAGCGAAGCTTACAAGATCTCCCTGGGAATGTACGTCTTCTCACACTCAGCCTGCTTTTCTCGGAAGAAATTCGAATACAGAGTTCTCAAGGATAAGTTCTGATAAATAAAATTTTCCACCTTGTTATATCTATACGGAGCATCACACGCCATAAGGTAACTGAGTATCAGGTCCAGGTCACTTCAAGATGATCATGTTTATCTCTGCTCTGACCCATTATGGATAGCTAATATAATTAAAGTGCTTAAGACAAACACTGTTTTCTTTATATTCAAGTCCTCGAACGACATCTCACGGTAGCTCCTGGATCTTTGGGCACCGTACTCATCCAAAGGGTCAGTTAATATTTTCACAACACTTAGGTACTTACCACCCTCAGGCTCTATTTCAGTTGTATAGTCATTAAAACAGCCAAGAAAGTAATTCCCAAGTGCCTGAAATCTTGCTTAAAAGTGCTGTGGCAACAATGGGGTGCCTGGGTGGCACCGTGGGTCGAGCAGCCAGCTCTTGATTTCCACTCAGGTCACAATCTCACAGTTCACGAGACTGAGCCCCACTTCCGGCTTCCACTGCTGACAGTGCAGCAGGGCCTGCTTACGATTCTTTCTCACCCTATCTGCCCCTCCCTCGCTCGCTCTCTCTCAAAATGAATAAATAAACATTTTTTAAAAAGTCCTGTGGCAGCCAGTAAATCCATTTGTAACCTTTTCTTTTAGTTAGCCGCCAGATCCAGTCAAGTCATGTGCCAACATACTTTTTTCAAAAAGGAGAATTGTATCAGGTTGCTATCACAAAGCCGGATGTTGAGGGACAACACACAATCTTCATAGGTAACGATTCACTCATTGGAACTATTTTCATGAGAAATATTTAATGTATTGAGATTTAAAAAAAATTAATGTTTATTTTTGAGAGAGAGAGAGAGCAAACATGAGTGGGATTGGGGCCCAGAGAGAGGGAGACACAGAATCCGAAGCAGGCTCCAGGCTCTGAGCTGTCAGCACAGAGCCCAATGTGGGGTTCAATCTCACAAAGCGTGAGATCGCAGCCTGAGCCAAAATCAAGAGCTGGATGCTTAACCAGCCACCCAGGCACCCCTAGCTTTGTGCTTTTATTTTCCAGTTCAACCCTTCTTCAAATGCTACCTCAGTCTGTACTGCCTTCCTCCCACCCTTTTAGTTTATGGATCTAGCTTAGCCCTCAGAAACCTTCAACTGCATGCAAGTCTCTATGGCCAATCACCCACTAAATTCTCCCTAGTAACGCCAAGTGGACATAAAAAGGAATTTTAATTAAAGGTAAATTTTGTGTGAATAAGAATGCTTTTACCATATAAATCGTACACTCAGTGGAACACATAGCCCATTTATAAGTTAAAAAAAAAAAAAGGATTTATCACTTGGGGCCCTTAGATTGAAATAAAAATTATGTTCATTACATTTAGCTCCCACAGTTCTTTTACCTATTACTTCTTGAGCTGGTTGTAATTCCAGGAGAATCTCAAAATCTGTAGGGTCATCAGACATCATCTTGTGAAATTTTTTGCTTATGCATAAAGCTCTACTTCAAAATTCCCGGCAACTAGATGCCTATTTATTTATTTTTTTTCTGAACACTCCTCGTGTAGCTTCTGTCTCTGAAGAGCCAATTTTGCACTCAGCAAAAAATTATAATCATGTTAATAAAGATATTAATCCAAAAGAATGATTGCCAAAGAGGTGATGGTGTTGATCACATATAATTCACACTTAACTTAGATGCATTATTCTCTTTGGATGATGCAGGCACCAGAGGGAGTGGGGAAAGATTTCTCAAGTCCTGACATGAAATATGAAGCTTAAGAGGCATCAGATAGCATTCATCATTGAAAACCAATAGCCTCGGCAGGTAAACACATACACAAACCAAACTGCCTTTTACCTGGATAGCTTAAAATATTGGTTCATAAGAATAATCAATATTTTAGCCATTAACCCTAATTGTGATCCACATTGGCCTATCAATTCCAAACTCCGAATTATTATCCCATGACCCTAGAATTCGTTGGCAAACTGGGAGTAACCAGAGATAATTATTATTTCTCCTAAATAAAAGCGTATCCAATACTGCAGTGGCTACCTTCCTAGAAGTTATAAAATCAGCAATGAATTCAAATTAGAGAGGCAGAGTATGGCTCTCAAACACAGAAGACGACAGCATCATGATAGCAGAGAGGGCCCCACAGACATGTGCACACAGATGCACACACACTCAAGCTTGCAACGGTTAAAATAAATGCGTATCAAAGACAGTTCAGTCTGAAGGCTGCATGTCAGCGGGGAGATGAGCTGCGCCACCCGCCTTAACTGTCTGGGGCCTGCTACCTGTGATTCCTCATCCCTTGGTGAAATGGGGTCATGGTCAAGGCCTTCCTCTCTTCCTCGGAGGAGCGTGTACTCCCCCTCCCCCCCCCCCTGCTTTGGAATGGCGGGAAGGATACGGAGGTATAGGTGCAAAGGCCCATGTTCCAGCTGTTGTGTCATCTGTGGGCTGTCTTGTAGAGGAATTACGACCCACAACATCAGAGGAAGGATGTGAGCCTGACTCGAGATTTGCATAAACTGAACATTAGCAAGTCCTAATATTTAAAGTGGGATAACTAAGTAAAAACTCTCTCCAAGCTGTTTGACAGCCTTATGAATATGCAGATAAGGAACCAAAGACCGGCTTCTAGTGGTCTGCGGTAAATACATAGGCAGAAATGTGCAGCCAGTGCAGAGGGTTTAAGTGTGCACCGTGTTTTCTTCTAAGTACAACACTTAGAGGCGAGTTTTATTACAATGCACTGAATCTATTGAGCATTCAAATCAGCTGATAGTATTTTTAAATCACAGTTATTTTGGCATTTCCTATTGAAAGCAATAGGAGAACAACCAGAAGTAATAAATTTGCTTGTGAAAAGCAGCCTGGCTAGTCATTGTTGTACATTGTTGTAACTGGGACAAAATTGGGCAATCGATTAACAGATGTATCGCCTTTTTTGTCAGCAATGGCCAGCTTTTCCTGTTTATTTTAAGCGTGCTTATACATGGAATTGCTTACCTTTTAATCATCGCTGCATGGGCATGTACTTGAACCAAACTATATCCACCACAGGACAAGGCTCAGGCTGTATGAATGAAAGGCACGCCTTTCTACACCCTGGATTTACAGCACGTACTTAGTTCAATGTTTTGACAGACAAATTCCAGGAAAAACATTAGTTTTAAATGCAGCACACCCACACTTACTCTCTACCCCTAAAATGTGTGTGTGGCGGGGGTTAGAGAGGGGAAAAGAAGACTCTTGATTAGTTTTCATATTCTTTGCTAAGCATTTGCTTTACAAAATATGTGTGTCTGCGCGTGCGCACACGTGCCTGCGCCCGTGTATTTCACTATTTGGGAGTGGGTGGGCAGCACGTTTTAAGTATCCTTCTTAGTTTTGGGTTTAATGAGTTTGACTAACATATCCATAATTATCTTTCTTCTCTGAAGGCATTTGATTCCCTATTTTCTCCCCCAGTGCTAGGATAGCTGCACAGTTACATTGCTTCATACGTGCTTTGTCCCGAATAAACCATACAGAACTACCATGTCTCTGTCTTTAAAATGCAAAACAAATTTGAAAATTTAATATGAAACCAAAGGAGAAATCTCTTTCTAAGGGGATGAAATAGGAATTGCGTGTATTTGAGATTGCAAGAAAGAAGAATTGCTTGTGTAGTTTATCACTGAGTTTTGACAAAGGAAAAAAGAGAAAAAAATAAGGTGAGCAGAGGCCTGAAACCCGTGTGTGTGTTTGGGTGGGGGTGGGGTGTCTCAAATTCATATGGGTCTTTGTGGCTTGTGTCGTTGAGGCAGGCTGTAGGGGTGTGCTTAGTGCTTTAATTCTTGGACTAAAGGCAATATAAACTACAACCAGGGAACAGAGCTTAAAAGAAAGATTGGACTCATTTCCTGGGTGGAAATAAAAGTTCTTCTCCTCTCCCCTCCCCTCTACTCTTGAATTTTCAGTGGTGCGGTGACTTCGAGATCAGGGAAGTTCAACAACCAAGTGACAGGATGCTGGATCTGTGTCAGAGTCCAGAGAGGACATGTTTCCCCCCGACCCCTGCTCTGTGCTTACACCTCTCATTATTTTCTTGATAATACTATGTGATCACACGTCCAAGGTTGCAGAAATCCCACACAGTACACAGCTCTGTTGCCTCCTGTGAGTGCCTAGAAACGCGCCGTATCTGAGCCAATGATATTCAGACCTGGATGTTCACCTGGACACTGTTTCCTCTGCTGGGTGCTCCTGTCACCCTCTCCCCTGTGCATACCTCCTGGCCCAGGCTTCTCTGGTGTCTACCATTTTTATGACTGGCTGTATTACCCTATTCTGCCACACAAATTGGATCTTAAGACTTTTCCTTTGTGCCTGCCTCTTCCTCCCCTCCATCCCTACCTTCATATCTCATATCCCACCGATTCTGCTTCCAAAAACACCCCTGAGTATGTTTCAGTTCCTTGAAGTCGTCCTCTCTCCCTCCCAACCTCCACACACAGACTTTCCTACCCTTGGAATGCGGTTCATCCCATGTTCCCACACAACCTCCTCACGCACATTCTCACCCACAAACCTCTTTCTCATCCTTCACCTCCAAGTTGAGATGACACTCAAAAACACGCAGAGTTAGCTCCAGAACTAGACCAACTGGCTTCACAATCTGACACTCATTTACCAGCTATGAGTCCTGTGACACAACTTTGGCCTCTCTTTGCTTTACGTTTTTCTATTGTGAAAGTGGAGAGATCAATAATACCAGCATGAGTGAGTTGCTATGAATGTTAAATGAGCTAGTCTCTTCCTACTCTGTTCCATGGAAGGGAGATACATGCAAAGTGACCGCTGATGGCCGAAGAAGGCTTAAGACTGAATAAAAAGTCCAGCAAGTCCAGGTTGATGAGAAAAAGTTTATTAACACCTGCTTTTATAGCCCTGGAGGCTGAGAGTACATGCTGGTGACCACCCAAGAGGAGAATGTTTAAGAATAGGTGTTTGTCAGTCATATCCCCAAGGATGTTATACCTAGAAGGCATACTTAAAGGTGTGGTTAAACAAAATGACAGAATGTGGAAATCTGTGCTCAAGAAGGTTTCAGGTCACAGAATGGTCTTCATGGTGGATTTGTCTAAGATGGTGTTAGTCTGGTTCATGCACACTCAGTAAATAATCCCCAGGCCAGTAGTGATAGCATCAGCAGGGAGCTTGTAGAAATGTCAAATGATGGATCCACCCTCATAGTCAGTGTATCCCAATCTGCATCTTAATAAGATTCTCGGGGGCTTCATATATACATTATATATGCACACTAAATTAATCCATATGAGGAACTGAGAACAAAGCCTGGTGATTTAATGCCTATCATCACCATCTTCATTGTTTTCATTCCAAATCCCTCATCTATCCTATGTTTTCTATTACACGTTTTTATTGGCTCTGTACTTCCAGTGTTATTATATTTCTGACATTTTATGGTAAATGTTTATTTAAAAATGTGCTTCTTCCATGAAGCTATATGGCCTGGAAGTCAGTATTCATTTTTTAACTGTCGTATTTCTAGAACCTAACATAGTGCCTGGCAAATAATAGTGGCTCACTAAATGTCAGTCAAATGGGTAAGTCCCACATTGGACTCCATCGTATTCTTGTGATAGAATCCTAATCCAAATTAATCCTCCCCCCCCACCCATAGGCAATTTTAATACCCTCTTATCAAGGATTTCTGCTTTTAATCTCTGTCTACTTCAATCTATTCATGAAGTTATAGGAAATTGGGTATTCCCTCCCCATCACCCGCCCACCATGACTCACCAGATGGGTACCTGAGCATCCATCTGCATCAGCAATACTGGACCACAGGGGAAGGGTTTTAGAGAAAAATGGCATGGTTATGCTGCTAGAAGAGAATGAGCCAAATCTATCCCTTGGCTTGCCCTCAGCACCTACGTGGATGAGAAGCCTATTCATGAGTTTCCCTAGGCCTTGAATTAGGGTTCTAGAGAGTAGATGATGGGGGTGGGGGCCACACGTGTTGGTCAGGGCTGTTGCCTTCTGAGATAGAGAGGTAAGCGCACCTGAGGAAGGTATGCATGATGCTGCCGGCTCAGAGTCCAGGGGTGGTGCACCCCAAATTTTTGTTCATGGGGATACCGAGGAGCCGAGAGGGATGTGCAGGCTGCATCTGCTCTAGGTGTTCCCTAGACCCTCCACCTACTTGTGCACAAACCAGATCAGGAATGATGTGATAACCAAGTTATGGTGGACTAATGAACTCACTACCACCGAGGGTGATCATGGTAGCGATCCTACCTCCCGCTGGGGTTTTGGCTTGTGCAGAATAGAATATCAGAAGGAGGAGAGAGAGGGATGGAAAGTATGTCACACACCCATCTGCCAACCAGGGGCTCACTGCTGGTGTGTGGATGCTCATTTTGGGTTCTCAGACCTGATCTTGATGAAGGCTACTAAGATGTAAATGGGATTGAATATTTACCCTCAAATTTTGCATCATTAACATGGATTAAACTACAAATCACCAAAACTCTTGGAGCAAACACTAATAATGTGCAGCTCTAACATTCTCTTCTGTTGTTTCCTCCCTTTACCCGTTATCTTTTGTCATAGAGCACGGAAGGGTGGGCAGTTGACAAAACTAAGCTGATGACAATCATTTTGAAAAATTAAAAACGTTCCATGTTTGTGCATTATTCTGCTGAGGGTCTTCAATCAAATTTATAATAAAATCATGAAAGGTATGAAGATCAGTTGTTCCAAATTAATCTAATGATTTCCTGCCACCTTCTTACTTTGGGGGTATAAATTAGATTTTTATTATACATGACATTTAAAGTCATTGCAGGGGAAAGATTGGGAGGATCCTCTTCCTCAGATTTTGATCAGAAGGTGATTGGCTTTTTCATGAATCTTGAGCTACTGTTTGATCTCTGCCTTCTTTCCCCCACAAAAAGTTGATGAAGTGGTAATACGCATTAATAGCCATCCATTATATTAATATCTCCTTCATCTGAAGCAATTCTCCGCTCATCACTATATGATCCTCAAAACCCTTCTCTAGGATTGTTACTTTTATTTCCATTCCCTTAAAGGAAATTGGGACCCGGGAAATTCTAGAGACTTAAAGCTCTCCTAGGTGGTCAGCGGAAGAGGGGAATTAGAAGCCAGTTCTTGGCCCAGGAAGCAATGACGACATGTACATAGTGATGAAAAATGAAATCCATCTTTGGCAGAGTCAGTGCCCATGAGTGCCAGGAACATGGAGGAAGACGGGTTTCCTATCCCGTTTGCAACAGTCAGAGCTAGGAACTAGTTAGCACTGGTGGAATGTAGGGAAATATATGAATGTCAGTGGAAGTCTATGTCATGTATCACCCTTGATATCCCCCCCCCCACTTTTCTTTCTTTGCTTCTCAGCCAAACACAGAGAATGCACAGAAGAGAGTGTTCAAGGCCTCGAAGGGTTGTGACTGCACCACATGGAAGGCAGCCTGGACTCTAGATTCCCCTCACTTAGACCAGAGCCTCCCCCAAATCCCCTTAAACACAAGCATCTCCACTATACTTTGAATGAGTCAGATTTTTTTTTTAAATTAAACCACTGAGAGTTTAGGGTTATTTACTACAGAATTTAGCAAACTCCTGGCTAATTCAGGTATTGAGCCCAAAGTAATTTTGTCTCTGAATTAGTCTCAGAAGAGAGAATTCCAGTTTTCTCCCTGATTCAAATTGTTACTTCCTGATTTATGGAAATGTCTTTCCTTGTGATATACAATGAGTTAATGAACTCTGAATAATAATACACTGAGATCCAAAAAGTGCTTGTGGTTTGATTTTTTTTTATATTCAAAAAATCCATTTGAAGAAAAAAGTAACAGGAAAACACTTCTCTAATTGTAAGGAGAAGTACATAATTTAGTTGTACTGAAATAGGGAGGTGAGTCTAGGGTTCTTGCAAAGCATGTTAGAATAGAAATTTAGCAGGAAGCAGCACTGATACATGAGGTGTAAAAACCAAAGGGCAGGGATTAATTATGTCTGTGAGATATTCTAGAAAGCTGTTAATCCATTGTTTTTTCACCTGTTGTCAGAGCAACCACTAGAGATGAGTGGCCTGCCAATAATAATCAGAGGCCAGTGGAGCCAGGTCATGAACTCTTACAACTGACAAATGTAAGAGCTCCGAATGGGGAAAAAAAAAAAAGCTTTTTGATGCTGAGAATAGCAAGACGATTTAAGTGGGGACAGCAGCTCTTCTTGACAGAAGACAGCTGGCAATATGTCATCAGATGCAAGGCCTTGTCACTTTTCTCGGGGGGAATGCTGAACAATAACTCTGGTGTAAATTTGATTGTCCCCGGAGCCATGGAAGTGGCCTTGTGGTCTTGTGATCATAAACATGAGAATTTAGTATCTTTATTGAAAGTAAGATGTCTAATTGCACACTAAAAATTAAATATCTCTTTCTTCAATGATGGTACAAAAATAAAGGAGTGTAGTAATACCAAAGGACAGAAACAACACCAGGAAAGAGGACAGTTATGGAGTGACAGGGTGGGGGTGGGGGGAGTGGTGGAGGAGAAAAGTACTCAGGAGAGAGAAAGAGAAATCTGCAAGAATAGCAGAGCTGTAGTGAAAGTAAAGTAATAAAGAGGATGATATTACAAAAACAGATATAACAGATGGATACAGACTATCACAATGGTTCATCAGGGAGGAAAGTCAATTGAAATGTATCAACAGAAATATGAAGTCGGCTATATCAGTGAAAGGACAAGGGTTTTCTCGTGGTTATTGGACCAAATGAGTGAGATTCAGGCAGCAAGACCATAAAAAAAAGGATAGTCGAAACTAATAAAATTTGAAAACTACATTCAAATATGCAGCTACATTCTTCTTAGAAAACATCATTAATTAACATAGATTTAAAGAACATAAAAAGAAAGGTCTGACTACTACTGCTGTAAATTCATATAGAAACCTACTGTTTAAAAGAACTTTAACACCATCATCTAATATAATCTATCCATTCATTCATAACAGACCACAAAGGCATTAATTATATGTATAATGCATTATGTGTATCATATGTGTACAATGTATATATTATGCACTATATAATATATAATAGTTACAGTTTATATTTTTCAATGATAGATATATATACATTGTACTTATTTTTATATTTTACAACATATGTACATTGTATATACATTATATAAAGCATGCTATGGGTATATATATGTATGTAATATAGAGATATACTATATATTGTATTTATAAAATGTACACAATGTTCATATTATATATAACATATATTAAGGTATTATAACTATAATAAGCATATATAATGTATATAATATGTAAAACAGATGAAGACTCAGCTCAGAGTTAACTACCTTTCCATGTTCACACAGTAATCTATGGAATTTGGATTCAGACTCCAGATTTGATACCCTTTCACAATAGCCCTCCAACAAGAGGGTTATTAGACTTTTCTTTTAGTTATTCACTTACTTAAATTTCTCTGTTTATTACATTTCTGTTCGAGAAGTGAGGCTCATAGTGCCTGACTTGAATGCACATTTTCACTATTACAAATAGCTAAGCCTGTTCAACTTTGGAAGTGATCTGGGGATAAAGTAGGCTCCATCTGCTTTAGTCCAGTGTTTCTGAAGTTTGTCCAGTCACTAGATGACCCATGGAGTTAATTACAGATTTTCAGTCCTGGGACCATGAACCCCATCATCCCCATGAAAGGTGTCTGTGGAACTGGGTATTAAACAAAGCACCACAGCTGATTTTTAGTATCAAGGAAGTTTAAGAAATGGTGATGAAACCCTTGCCTTTCAGAGAACATGTCCGAATCTCCAAGTGGCCAAGAAAGATGAAAAAAATATAAATTTTTAATGACCTTAGCATTTCTAGCTTGGAATGAATGAATATTATATCATTTATTGATTCATGACAAGAACAAGATATGAGGGCTCATGATTAAACGTAATATCCAGATGTGAGTCTACAATTGTCTTTAATAACAGTGGTTTATGATGTTGGGCTTCAAAACCTTTTTTTTTTCTATTGGCATTTCTGTCAATCTTGGCTTTCATTGGCATCTCACTTTCTCTTGTGTTTTCTTCAGTGGAAACAGAAGCACCTGGAAGTCTTAGATTTAATTCACTTTATATGAACAAATCTCCACCTGTCTTGCCTGCTTACTTAATATAAAAGAACCTATTTTAATAATATTAATATTTCTTTTAATAAAATGCACCAAAAGAAATTTCTCCTTTTGATGTTTATTTATTTTTGAGAGAGAGAGAGAGAAACAGTACAAGCAGGGGAGGGGCAGAGAGAGACACACACACAGAATCTGAAGCAGGCTCCAGGCTCCAAGCTGTCAGCACAGAGCCCGACATGGGGCTCGAACCCATGAACTGTGAAATCATGACTTGAGCTGAAGTCGGATGCTCAACAGACTGAGCCACCCCGGCGCCCCAAGAAATTTTTCCTTTTGGCTCAGAGGATGAACTGAGGGGCTGGGAGCAGTATCTTTAGTGACTGTCATGATTGCTGTTTTGCATGTGGTCCCTGACTCTGAGGGCATATGGTGGTGCAGGAATCTCTTCTAATGTTTCTGAATACCCAGAAAATATTTGTTATACTGTATCAATAGTCTGGCACTGTCATTGCCTTAAGAGTCCACATGTATCTCAACTATTCTTTGCTATGGTTAGGGAATAAAGCAACATTGAGATTTTTATTTTATTTTATCTGCTTTGTAGAGAGCCGCTTAATATACAATAAAATATACGTATTTAATGCATATAACTTGATGAGGTTTGAAATATATCTATTTATAAAACTACCACCATAATCAAGATAACAAATATTTCCATGACCGCTAAGAGTTTCTCATGCTGTTTGTAACCTATCATTCCCTCCACTTCCGTTTCGAGGAAACCCTTGGTCTGCCTTCTTTCGCTGTAGACTAGTTTGCACGGTAGACTGGAATCCCAAAGCAGGCACTGTTCTGTCAGTGTAGAGCCCCATGCCAGGCTCGATCTCACCAACCATGAGATCATGACCTGAGTTGAAATCAAGAATTAGATACTCAAGCAACTGGGCCACCCAGGTGCCCCTGTGGTAGATGTATATTAATTTATTAAGAAATTGCCAGGTGGAGGTCATGATCTTATGGTTCATGAGTTCAAGCCCCACTTTGGGCTGTCTGCTGTCAGCACAGAACATGCTTTGGATCCTCTGTACTTATCTCTCTCTGCCCCTCCCATGCTCATGCATAGTGCAATCTTTCTCTCTCTCTCTCTCTCTCTCTCTCTCTCTCTCTCTCTCTCTCTCTCTCAAAAATAAACAAACATTAAAAAAAAAAGAAATTGCCAGATTGTTTCCCAAAATGTTTCCCATTCAAGTTCCCATCAGTAGTACATAAGAGCTTCATTATCTCCACATCCTCAACAGTAATGGATATAGTCAGTCTTTTTAATTTTAGCCAATCAAAAGAGTGCCTAGTAGTGTTACAGTGGTTTTGATTTGCATTTCTCCTATGACTAATAATTTTGAACATCTTTTCAGGTGCTACATGTGATTCCTCAGTCTTCTTGACAAAGTGTCATAAAATCTAGTGTCCATTATGGTGTTGAATTCTGAGAGCTTACATTCAAGATCCAAGTACTCTGTTTGCAAAATATTTTCTCTCCATCTGTGTTGTGCCTTTTCGTTTTCTTCACATTACATTTGAATAGCTCAAGTTTTAAATTTTGATGAAGTTCAGCTTATGAAACTTCCTTTTATAGCTCATGGTTTTTGTTTCTATTTCTTAATCTTTGCCTAACGTAAGATCATTACAATAAAATTTTTCTCCTATGTTTTTTTTCTATGCTTATTGTTTTCATGACTCATGTATCTAATCTATGATCCATTTTAAATTACTTTTTGTATGCACTTTGAGGCAAGGGTCAAAGTTAAGTGTTTTTTGTTTTTGTTGTTTTTTAAGTGGTTATCCAAATGATCCAGTTCTGGTTTAAGCAGTAATATTCCATTTTCTGAATTGGTGTGGCTTTATATTGAATATTAAATCCTGTAGTTTAAATAAAATAATGTGGTCAGTTTTTCTTTGTAATTATTTTGGCTATTCTAAATCCTTTCAATTTCCATATACATTTAGAGTCAGCTTTTCAATTTCTACAAAATAGTCTATGGACAATTGGGAGTTTTTAGTAGATTTTATTTGTTTATTTATTTAAATTTATTTATCTTGAGGTGGAGGGAGGGACAGAGAGAGAAGGAGAGCAAATCCCAAGCAGGGTCCACACTCAGCATGGAGCCTGACACAGGGCTTGATCCCAGCACCCTGGAATCATAACCATGCCAAAGTCAAGAGTCAGACGCTCAACTGACTGAGCCACCCAGGCCCCCCTAATAGATTTTATTTTTAGAACAATTTGAGATTTACAGAAAAAATTGAGAAGATGGTAAAGAGTTCTCCTATACCTCACTCACAGTTTACATTGGTTATAATTAATGTAAAAACATTGAAAAATTATTATTAACTGAAGTCCATAGTTATTTTGATTTCCATAGTTTTCACTTTGTGTCTTTTTTTCTGTTCCAGAATCTCATCCAGAATCCAATGTAGTTGTCATTTCTCCTTAGGCCATGACAGTTTCTTAGATTTTCCTTCTCTTTGATAACATTTAAAGTTTTCAGGAGTACTAGTCAAATCTTTGGTAGAATGCCCCCACTATTGAAATTTGTCTGATTTCATGTTGATTATGGAGGGATTATAAGATTTTGAGAAGAAAACTATGGAGGTGAAATTCCATTTTAATTACATCATACCAAGGGTCTACGATTTATAGCTGTTGATGTTGACCTTGATTATGAGGGTTAAAAGTATTTTTCAGATTTCTCTACTATCAAGTTATTCTTTTATTTTTTTCTTCCCACTTTCCAAAATGTACAATTTGGAAGGAAGTCCCTATGGGTAGCCCACACTTAAGGAGTGGGGCGTTATACTCCAGCATTTTGAAAGCTGTATATAAACATGAATAATTTGGAATTTTTATTAACAGAAGATTTGTCTCATCTCTCCCATTTATTAATTCAGTTATTATGGATTCATGCATATTTATTTTATAACTTGGGCTGTAATCCAGTAATACTTTATATATTTTGTTCAACTTGTACGTGGGTTATTTTTTCTTTTTCAAACGTTCTATTTTGGTAATACATGTACACTTGAAAAAATGTATACTCTGCTGTTTGGGGGTAAGTGTTCCATAAATGTCACTTACAGCAAGTTTTTCATTGATGGTCTATCAATTATTGAGAGAGAGGTGTTGAATCTTCATTGATTTCTCCTCAATGTTTTATCAGATTTTGCATTATATGTATTGAAACTACATTATCAGTAGCATAAACATTTAAGATCATTATATCCCCATGCATCAATCATTTATTATTATGAAATGACTCTATTCCTTGTGAAATTCTTGCTCTGAAAACTACTTCTTCTGATAATATTAATATCAGATTATTAATTAATATTAATAGCCACTGAAATTTTCTTTGATAATTGTAAGCATGGTATATTCTATCCATCTTCTTCCTTTCAATCTATCTATAACTTTATAATTAAAATTGTATTTGTATTGACAGTATATAATTGAGTATTTTACATCCAATGTGATCATGTCTGTGTTCTCACTGATATGAGATATGTGTAATCAACTTATTTTATTATTTAATTTGTTTTAAAACATAGTATCTTTCTTTTTCTCTTGCTGCTTGTAAGATTTTCTCTTTGTCACTGATTTTAAACATATTCTTTATTAGGTCTTAGTGTTGTTTCACCATATTTCATCATATTTCTTTTACTTAGAATTTCTTGAAACTCTTGCAGCCATCGATTTCTAGATTATATTAGATTTGGGGAAAAATTGTTCATTCAGTCTTCAGATACGTTGTTCTTACCCTCCATCTGTCTCATCTTTATATAGTAAATTTTGTGAAATTTTTGCACAGTTCAGTGATGCTCACTTAATTTTCTCTTTCTTTTGGGTAGTTCCTATTTATATGTATTCAGATTAGTCATTTCCCTTGTAGTGTCTAATATGCTGTCAATTCTATACAGTGTATATTTCATATCAGATATTACGTTTTATATTTATATTTATATGTTTTATCTCTAGATTCTGCTTTGAGTCTGTATTGTATCTTCTGTTTCTTATCTATCATAGTTCTTGAACATATGGTATATGTTCAAATGTATGTAGATAAATGCATGTAACAGCTCTTTGAAAATGGCCTTGCCTATTCTATCAGTGTAATCATGGATTGATTTCTACTGACTAGTCATGTTCCCCTTTGTAACTTGTACTTTCTTGCTTCTTGCATATCTGGTAATATTTTTATTAAATGCCAAGTTGTGTGAATTTTACATTTGTGTGCAGCACTTTTTAATATTCTTTTAAATATTTTAGGGGCTTTGTTTTGGAACGTAGTTAAGTTTCTTTGAAATGATTTGATCCTTTTGTGGTAGCTATAAGCTTTGCTAGGTAGGTCCAGGATAGGGTTTAATTGATAGCTAATTAGGTTTTTTATTGAGCCATATTTTTCTGAGAACTCTGCGGAATGTCCCTGTGTTAGGAGCTCTTTGTGCTCTGGCTGGTGGGATTTGTGTGATCTCTTTGGGTGGTTTTGCTTGTTTCTTACCAGCGATTCTCCATTTATATGCATGTGCTGATTACTATTCAACTAAAGACATGAGGGAAACATTGGGAAACTCTTCAAAACACTTTCTTTTCCTATAAAACTGGCATCTTCCATTCTCTGTCCCAGATGTTCTCATCCTGTTGGCCTTCTCAAACTTTAAATCCTCTTTCATCCTGGGAGAAAGGCCAAACTTGGATCCCTCTTCTTTATGCTGTTGCTTGGAAACTGTCAACAGTAGGCTGCGTCATCACAGGGCTCCTTGTCCTCGGGCTCGATCTCTGTCACTGCCTTTTCCAAATTATTCCAGCAGTGTTATTTCATATTTTCGTCCAGCTTTCATGTTGTTGAAAGCAGACGGGTCAGCTTGGTGCTTGCTACTTGGCCATGGCGAGCACCAGAAGTTCCTGCTTACAAACTTTTAGCTACATAAAGCAGACGTGTTGTTCACCTTTATCTTTCCTGTCTTCTTTTCATTAAGTCCTGTACTTTTTAAAGCTTAGACACTTGCCTGAATTAGTAACATTCCACAGGAATAGAGTTGAGCCCATGACAGAAGTAGGTTGGTGTTGACCTAATAGTTGGGCATTTCCCTATGAAATTCAGAACCAGAAGAGAACTATTGAGGACAGGAATTACTCCTGGTGGCATAATAAAGTGAGGTCTTTATTGTAAAGTTATCAAAACTCTCTGTGTGTAATGAATGGGCCCCATGGACTCTCAGTGATAGTACCATGTCACAGGTAAAACACCTACGTCCAGACCAGCTGAAATGGTGCAGTTTTTCAACAGCATGTTCTACATCTTCAGAATACAAAATGATTGTATGGCTCATATAGGTACCACCCTTTATTGGAATGAGCATATCTGTAGTGCGCATAATTAATTATTTTGCTTGTGTCATTGAATATATATTGAAGTTTTCCAAGTAGATGAATTTCCTGGGCAACGGGCTATCTATGGCCCACTCAAAATCAGACTTCTGGGTGAGGGAATCTGTTTATTGAAATGAAAGTCCCCCTGTGGAAGAATTTGTGAGTTCACCAAAATTCAGTTTCCTCTTCTTTTTAGACCACAGGAAACTTACAAAAGTCTGCTACCCCTAGATAAGATGGCTGTTCCTCCCAATCCACATGAGCCTGAACTTAGATTTCAGTTAGACTGAAGAAAAGGCACATAAAATTGTGTCTCCTCCTGAAAAAAAAAAAAAAACAACAACAACAAAACACTGGTTCACTAGCTATGACAGTGGTCTTGGGAAGCTTGAGATGGAGTTCTCAGACATCCCCATTACCCTAATAAAATTATATATAGTGTCTGATCCACAACCTCCACTAAGACATCATTAGGTATCATTAGGTATCTAATGATAAGAACCCAGTGTGCCTTCTGTTTTAGTTTTCTGTTGCTTCTACAATAAATGTCTACAAATTTCACAGTTTAGTACTGTACTGATTGAGTGTCTCACAATTCTAGAATCGGGAGTCTAGTGGATTCAACAGAGTTCTCTGCTTTAGGTTTGACTAGGCTAATTTATTTATTTATTTATTTTTAATGCTTATTTATTTTGAGAGAGAGCATGTGCACACACATGTGCAAGCAGGGGAGGGACAGAGAGAGAGGGAGATAGAGATAGCGAATCCCAACCAGGCTCTGTGCTGTCAGTGTGTGGAGCCTTATGCAGGGCTCATTCCCACCTACCATGA
Organism: Panthera tigris; assembly: GCF_018350195.1. Classification (NCBI taxonomy): domain Eukaryota; kingdom Metazoa; phylum Chordata; class Mammalia; order Carnivora; family Felidae; genus Panthera; species Panthera tigris. Next base: position 47,542,149 of record NC_056663.1, on the reverse strand, counting down.
GATCACGACCTGAGCGAAAATCAAGAGCTGAATGCTTAACTGCCTGAGCCACCCAGGCACCTCTTGACTAGGCTCATTTAAAGCGTAAGCTGGCATAGATTCCTATATGGAGGCTCTGACAAAAAATATACTTTCACGTTTATTAAGCTTGGTGGCAGAATTGGGCTTTACCTAGTCCTAGGAATGAGGTTCCCCCTGTTGTCAGTCAGGCATTGTTCTCAGGGTCTAAAGGCCATCCACATTCTTTGGCTTATGGCCCCTTTGTCCAACTTCAAGACCAGCAATGACAAGTTGAAGCTCTCCTGGTCTACCTTATCTCTCCCTCTGCATTTCTTCCCTGCTTTCAGCCAGAGAAGGTTCTCAGCTTTCAAAGACCCATGTGAATAGATTGGCAACACACAGATAATCTAGGATTGTCTTCTTATCTCTGTAAACTTAATTTCAGCTGCAACATTCCCTTTTTTCATGTTATGTAGCATTCCCAAGTTTTAAGGGTTAGAGAGTGGATACTTGGGCAGGGGGATTTTTTTCTTTAAATTTTTTATTGTGCTGATTACACCTTTCTTCACAGTTTACTTCAGCCACAATCAGACTTTTGTCCCCATTAGACTGTATATCTCCTAATATAACCTAAAATCTCTCATTTCTTCTCCTTTCGGAAATCCTACTGTGCCCTCTAGATTTTTTGATGAGGTATTATCAATATGTCCGACTGATTTAAAATATTGCTTGACTGATTTCTATATCTTGCTTTAAATGAACCTGGATATCACTTGAGTAAACTCCTCCCATTAGGCTCTTGAAGGGTGCCTATTTTCTTTTTGTCCATTACAAGCCTCCCCTGACCAAAAATTAATGTTGGACTATCTTGTTCCATGCTGCCAATGACAAACCATTCTTCCCTTTTTCTCCCTGAAACATCGCTGGGCATTTAAAGTATATGATATAAGGTTATATATCCACTACTTCTGTTTTCTATAATCATCTACCATGATCTTGATCACTTTTCTTCATTTATTGAAGATGTTAGCATCTGGAATACTACCTTCTTTACATATTTTTCCTGACATCAGTATGAGATATCCATGTAGAGAATTGATCTAATACACTGGACTCTCAGTCCCTTGAACTCCTCTCTCTTTACAACCTTGTCTCCCCTTCTACTTGACTACTTGACTCCTTGACTTTCAGGGTCAAACAGTATCTTTCTAAATTAGCAATAACTATACTACTCCCAGATCTCAATATCAACTGTCCTTCTCCTTCCCTACCAACTTATATCTAATCCACTCCTGGTATTACCCCAGTCTGATAATGCTATAATCGCAGTGGAATCTATGATTCATGAGTCTCACTACTGTTTAGCTGATCATCACACTTGGTGTTCTCAGTTCCTCCTTTACTCCAGTTGGATTCCACGTATTGTCATCCCTGCATATGCCTCAACTACATACCTCTACTTCCTCCATTGTGCTCAGCTAGCAAAACCCTACTCATGATTAAATCTACCTGCTTTCAGACTATACTTTAAACAGGTGATTTTTTTTTTTTTTTGAAGCAGTGATCTATGCTGCTGACCTATTTCCAACAAAATTTAACAGAAACCTCAGGGCTCCCAGACAACTAACTACATTTTTTAATTCAGTTCATTCTCTGAAGTGATCGTTTCTCATTTCTCCTTAAACTCAGCAATGTCTCCGGTTTCTCTAATCCAAATACTCATGACAATTTTTGTTTTAATGAGAAAATAGAAGCATCTAGAAGAAAATAACTATATATGCCTATTAAATCTATCAGACTTCTATACCAAACATTTTACTTTTTTTCCTCTTAACTGTAGGTAAATTATCCTTGCTTTCATCCAAGATTAACATCTTTTCCACCATCTACTCTCACATATTTAAGGGCTTCTTTTTCTGAAATTATTTTCTTTCTTTCTTTTCTTTCTTTCTTTCTTTCTTTCTTTCTTTCTTTCTTTCTTTCTTTCTTCTCTCTCTCTCTCTCTCTCTCTATTTCACCACTTTTGTTTTCCTCTCTCTACTGGATATTTTCCCTTAGTACACCAAGAAGCTACCATAATTTTAGATCTAAATTGTTCCCTTTAACCCATATCTCACTTTTCCATTTCACTGCTCCTCTTTACAGGAAAGTTTCTCAAAAGAGTTGCTGAAATTTGCTGCCTTTTCTCTCATTATGACTTAAAACCCTTGAATCATGTTTTACCCCCAAGTCCTCCACGGAAACTGCCCTTAATGAAGTCATTGCATCTACATTACAAATTTATGATCACTTTACAGTTCACATCTTGGTTAGTCTTAGTGTTGTTTGACACAGCTGTTCAGTTTATGCATCCTGGAAAGCCTTCATGCCTTGGCTTCTAGAACGTCACATTCTGAAGTTTGCTAATTCGTTGACAGCTCATTCTTAGTCTTCTTTGGCATCCTGCTCTTTATCTCAATCTCTAAATGTTTGAGTGAGGATTCAATCCTCAGATTCTCTTATTTCTCTATCTACACTTACTTGCTAAGTGATCTCATTCAGCCTGGTGGTTATAAATACATATGCCTGAGGATGGTTCAAAATTATACACTTCTGTCCTTGCCTGCATCTCTGAACTCCTTATTTTATTTTTATATTACCACATGTTCAAAAATTCCCCTTGGATATTAAATAAACAACTCAAAATTTTCAGGAACTAAAATGAACCCTTGTTTCCCATGGCAGATAAACACTTTTCCACCATGGATTCCCATTACAATAACTATGACTTTCATTCCCTTGAAGGTTCAGACCACATGATTCCTTGATTATTTCTGAGAATCTCTGTGGTATGAGTTTCCCAATTCAAGATGGAGATATTAGGCTATGGTATCCATAATTAATAAATGTGGGGTTTTTTCCTTCCATTTTTTGGTGTCCTCCCACCCAAGTCAATTCTGAACATGTCCTAGATTATTCTTAAGCCACCAGTTATCTTGAAAAATTTAATTGTTCTTGTGTTGTCTGGAGGAGAATACCTCAAATCTTAGTCTTGAAGATCTATTTCATGCCAAGCTTCCCTGCAAATTTTATCTCCCACTCCTGTATTTTACAAGCCCTCTCTCTATTTCTACAAAATGTTGATGCATTTATGCTTTGAAGTCTTCTGGTATCCTGCTCTGTTCGTGTTATTTTCTTCTATCCTTCAAAGGCTCTATCAGTCTAGATTATATTATTAATTTTCCTTATAAATATAGCCTTTTAAGTTCCATCTACTATCATGTATCCTTTATTAAAATTTCTCAGATGTCTTCTGACTTCCAAAGACATTAATTTCCTTCGTCTGAGCTTTTCTACAGCTGCATAATACTCATAAAGTGCCTAATACATTATAATTGTTATATGCCTACTGAGGTTCTAAAATTTTTAATTGCCTAAGTAATTGCAGGTGAAGTTATGGCTGATAATTCTTTGCATTGCCTAGCACAACACATTTACATCTATTAGATACGAAATCACTGTTGGAAAAAAATTAGTCGTAGGCATCACTAATCTCTAAATGAAAAGATTTTACTCCCATAAATACAACAATTATTCTAAGGTTAGGGATCACAAAGTACATTAACTAGAGTGCAGCCATAAGAAGGGAAGCACACCAGGTATTTTAACAGAAAGTGTTAAAAAATAATAATACTGTTGACCTAGTATTAAAATCTGAACATTCCAAAGGGACCACTTTCCAAAGGGGAACTTTAGAGTTTCACACAGTTAACAAGTGCAGGAAGTAGTTTTTGTACTGGAGGAAAAGGGAAGAAGTTGAAATTATTAAAATGTAGAAGCTTGGTGGAGGATTCCTGAGCGCTAAAACACACTCGATGGAGTCTGTGCAGTGGGTGTAGCTGTGTCTCTTCAATCAGACGGGAGTCACAGCTGCTGGGGTATAGACCTCTTTGGAGGGGCGATCAGCTGGCTTGTGCGGATGTACTTGCTGGGTCATGAGGCCGATTCTCCAAAACAACAACAACAACAAAAACCAAACCAATAGAAAACAGTGCCAACTCGAATCAATTTGTTGCTATGAACAAATCATCCTCGCTGGCGTGAAATAACTCCTGGAAGGGCACTCTCACAACTGGTAGCAAATGAAACATAACAAACAGGAAAAGGGAGTGAATGACAAAAAGTATACCCTCTGCCTGCTTCTTATTGACAAAGCCTAAAAAAGAGAAGTTGGGGAAGCTTGAACGTGGATGGCAGAGTCCTAGTCCCAGCATCACAGAGCAGAGTATAGAACAGTGAGTTTGAAATGGAAATAATAGCTTCATTACTGACACACTCAGACACTTTTTTAGGTCCAAATGCTGACTCCTCTTACAAACTGCACTGAGTGAGAAGTGTAAAATTAGCAAAAGGAAATCACTTAAAATAGATGGATGTCTTATAACATTTAGTGATGTTTCAAAAATATCCTTGTTTGAAAATACCAAGGTGCATGTGTTAGGAAGGACAAGTGAGAAAAACACTGATCTTCTGAGAAAGCTCTTTGAAATGAAAACATAATATAATAAAATAATTTTAGACACTTTTCACTGAATACCCTTTGGATCAACAATGGACCAATTGAATGGATTTTGTATTTTCTTTCTTTCTTTCTTTCTTTCTTTCTTTCTTTCTTTCTTTCTTTCTTTCCTTCCTTCCTTCCTTCCTTCCTTCCTTCCTTCTTTCTTTCTTTCGCATCTAAGTCATTCTTCTTTATTTGATAGAGTTCTGTCACTGAAGTCTGTGCTAGTCAAGTATTCTCAACTGTTTACTGCAGCTATCCTTTGCAATATTTTCTTACACAACTGATCCACCCAAGAGGAGCAAGTGTATTATAACAAATCCCTCTGAGACTTGCTCAGAAATCCTCTGGTTGAAAGAAAAATATATGCACTGGACTGTATTTCTTCTGAACTGAATTCCTAAAACTTGTCTGTACGGTCTGGGGAATTGTGAGAGGTGCCACTAGTAAGTCGGGAAGATTTGCAAACCAAGGAACAAAAGATCCTATTAGATTAAAAAAAAAAAGTATCTTGTGGCTTTTAGTTCTCTGTCCTGATTCAGGTTTATCAGGGAAATGTCACATTGTGGCTGACTTAATACTGTTCAAATGGAATTTGCATATCATTTCTCTTTCAAGAAGACATGAAAGGATGAGACTGAGAAACATAAATATGATATTTTTTATTAAACCAAATATACTAGTTTCCCTTGAATTATTTCAAATAAAAAAAACTAACAGGAAAACATTTTGTATCTTCCAAATCTCTTGAAACCATGTTAGAGGATCCCAAGTGAAGGGTTTGCACAATGGCATTGAGTCTATCATGATTGACACAGATGAAATTCTCAGTGCTTAGTAAGAATATTATATAGGAAATTATTCATTCATTCATCAAATATTAAACGAATGCCTACTATTCACGAGTCATTGAAACAAGTAACTTAAGGCATTTTTTCTCTAATCCAAAAAGGAAAATCTTTTCTACTTAGTTCTTATTCCATATGACCTTTCAACTTTGACATATACTAAGGAAATAAACCCAGAAAAAGAACACTAAGAATTTCAGATGAGAGATCATGTCTACTAAGTAATTAACTTTTTGATTTGTTCTGAGGTCCGTAATGCCCACTCGTATATCCCCAGTTGTTAGTTACACATTTTGCTGCTCATTAGAATAAAATAACTAAGCTTTTCTTGCCTCCCTTGCAAACATGAGGATCATTTTGTCAAGTTCTTGGCAATGAGATGTTATCAGAAATGTTGCATGAGGCTTGTGGGTAATCTTAAAGAAAACTGCATTGTTTGGAATAGTGTTCTTTTGCCATTTTACCTTTTCTTCTTTTGGCCTGAAACTCAAGGCAGGCAGCTTAGACTTTGACATGAACTTGAAAAACCCCAATGCTAGGTGGATGAAACAGATGATCAGGGAGCCTCCAAATATTAGCCTGTACTAATTAATCTACTTGACCTAACAAAAGAATTGTCATATTCTGTTTGAATTACTGTTGTTTTGCATGATTCTCTAACATGCACACCTAGTACTGATTGAAAAAATTATCTTCATTTTTCTCTGTAAGAAAAAAAAAACTATTGGTTGATTTTCATTCTTTTAATGCTATCCTTAAAATTTAAATACAATTTTTTAATCTAAATTTTCTCTTTTTTTAAAGAAAGTTTTTTTTTTAAGTTTATTTATTTATTTTGAAAGAGAATGAGAGAGCGAGCATGAGCAGGGGAGGGTCAGAGAGAGAATCCCAAGCAGGTCTGATGGGGGGCTTGATCTCACAAACTGTGACATCGTGACCTGAGCTGAAATCAAGAGTTGGACACTTACTCGCTTACTCAACTGAGCCACCCAAGTGCCCCTTCTAACTTTTCTAATAAATTATTCAGAACTTTTATTCTTTCACAGATGACAAGGTATTAGCATGATTTACCCAGTAAACAAAAAGCCCTCTCTGTCTTTTTAATGTTGTTAGAGTTTTGTTTCTACCATTTTATTATAAATATATACATTTTTTATTAATTTAACAATTGGTGATTAATTACATTTATCAAAATATGTATTGATTTCCATGTCCACTACTGTTTCTTGAATGTTCACCTTCCTTCTTAGTTCAAATTTCTTTGGACTTTTTCCTTGCTATTTGTATAACTTAAAAACGTTTTTATTATCACCATCTCTTGAAAAATAGTTTGGCTCAATATAGAATTTTAGGTTCAGAGTTCATTATTCATTGAAATCATAGGTAAGGTATCACTTTATTTCCTTCTGGAGTCTATCGTTGCTAAGGAGACACTTTGGTCAGGCTGCAGCTCGTTTGCCTTAGTCTGTCTCTCTCCACCTTTTCTCTATGATTTCTTCTCCTTGTAGATATTCTCCAACCCACAACAGTGAAACTAAGGATGAACTTATTTTTACTTACCTATCTTGATTCCTGGAAGATTATTTTTTGTTGTTTTGTTGTTTGCCTGTATGTGTGTGTGTGTGTGTGTGTGTGTTGTTTTGTTGTTTGTGTTTGTGTGTGTGTGGTTAAAGTGTGTGGAGTCATATATTCAATTCTGAAAAGTTCTCAAGTATTATCTCCTCACTGATATTTCTTTGGCTGTTTTTTGTTGTTTTGGTGTGTGTGTGTGTGTGTGTGTGTGTGTGTGGTTTTAGTGTGAAGGGTCATATATTCAATTCCAAAGAATTCTCAAGTATTATCTCCTCACTGGTATTTTTTGGGTTGTATATTCTGGATGTCCCAATAGTTATATGCTGAAGTTGAGTTGCTTTTTGTATATAGTATAAACTTTGGTTCAAAATTGAATGATTTGAATAAAATTTTTCAATTATTTAAGCACTGAATGTTGATATACATGATTTCTCTACTGAATTACCTTTGTGTTTTCTTCAAAATCGAGTTCTCCATATAGGTGTGAGTCAATTTCTGGATTCCCTTTTCTTTTCCATTAATTTGTTTTTCTATCATTAAACCAATATCAACTGTGTTTTATTACTGTAATTTTATAATAATTCCTTTATAATAACAGGTAATGTTAGCCCTCCAACTTTGCTTTTCTTTTAAAAGTTTACTTTAGTTATTGTCTGTCTTTGCCTTTTATTTGGGCTTTAGAATACTTATGTCAATTTATACCAAAAATTCTGCTGAGATTTTGATGGAGATTACATTGATACTATAGATCAGTTTGGGAAAAAGTGATACAATAATATTGATTGTTCTGAGCCATGAAAACAAGTGTAGTTCTCAAACTTTATTAGATTTTTAAAAGTTTGTTTCACCAATGTTTTATAAGTATATAAAAAGTCTTATGTATATTTAGTCATATTTATCCCTAAGTATTTAATGTACTGGATCATAATATAAATGGTATTTTTTTATTTCAATTTCTAACTGTTCAGTTTAAGTATATAGAGATACAATTGATTTTTGTATATTTATCTTGTACCTTGCACCCTTGCTAAACTCATGTATTAGTTCTAGCAGCTTTATTTATAGATTATATTCTATTTTCCACATAGCCAATCTTGTAATTTGTGAATAAAGGCAATTTTATATCTTCCCCTCCAAACTGGATGGTTTTATTACTTTTTCTTGACTTATTACACTGGCCAGAACATGTAGTACACTGTTAAGTATAGGTTTTGGGAGAAGATATCCTTGTCTTAATCCTAATCTTACGGGGGAAACACTCTGACTTTCATTATCAAACATAATGTTCCTTGTAAATTTTTTTGTATATGTTCTTTAGTAGATTGAAGAAGTTCCCTTCTGTTCCTAGTTGGCTAAGAGTTTTTATTAGGAATAAATGTTGGACATTGTCAAATGCTTGCTCTGAGAAAGCATCTATTGAGATGATAATATGGTTGGCTTTTTTAGTTTGTTAATACACTAAATTGAATGAATGTCAAATGAGAAACAGCTATAATCTGGCATAAACTCCATTTAATCATTGTATTACTTTCCTATTGCTGCTCTGACAGATTAGCACAAATTCACTGAAAGGTTAGAAATCCTAAAATCAAGTTGTTGGCAAAGCTACATTCCTTCTGAAGATTGTAGGGGTTAAAAAAAATGTCTAGCCTTTTCCAGCCTGTAGAGTCTTGCCTGCATTTCTTGGTTCATGCCCTTCTGTGTTTAAAACCAGCCACATAGTATTTTCAAATCTCAATCTCTCTTTCTCCCCCTGTTGGCAGGGCTGCTTTCCTTCTGGAGATTCTAGGGGAGAAAAAATTCTGCTAACCACTGTCATCTTGTATTATCTTTTATATAATTAAACTTTTTATAGGCTTGATAAATTTTGATAAATTTAGTTTCGATATTTTAATCTACATTTATAGGAAATACTGATATTCAGTTTTCCATTCTTATAAAGTCTGCTTGGTTTTGGTATTAGGGTAATGTTGACCACATAGAATGATTTGCAAAGTATTCTCTCCCTAATTTTCAGGAAGAGTTTACATAGCATTTGTATTATTTCTTTCTTTAAGGTTTGGTAGAATTCAGTAGTGAGGTTACTGGTGCTTGGAATTACGTTTGTGAGAAGATTTTCAACTACCAATTCAAATTCTTTAACAGATACAAGGCTACTCAGACTATTTATGTTTAAATAAACTTTTATAGTTGGTATTTCTCAAGGAATTTATCCATTTCATCTAAAGAGTTGAGTTTGAGATAAAGCTACTTATGATATTCTCTTATTCTCCTTTTAATATCTGTAGAACCTCCAATGTTATCAGCTCTTTCATTCCTGACATTGTTTATCTGTGTCTTGTCCCTCTTTTCCTAATCAGACAGGCTAGAACTTATCAATTTTATAGATCTTCTCAAAGATCCAGCTTTCATTTTTATTTATTTTCTCTATTATACCTCTATTTCATTGATTTCTACCCTGATTTTTATTATTATTTATTCGTTCTGTTTCTTCACATTTAATTTGTTCTTCTTCCATTGTCTTAAAGTAGAAGAAAGCCTGATGTTATTTTCTGATATAGTCACTTAGTGCAGGAGATCTCACCTAACCACTGCTTTAATAGCATTCCACAAATTTTGATACATGCTTTTTCCATTCTCATTCAATAGAAAATATTTTCTAACTTTCATTTTCTTTCTTCTTTGGCCCAGAAGTTATTTAAAAGTATGTTATTTAGTTTTCAAGTATTGGGGGAGTTTAAAGAGATTTTTCTCTTATTGATGTCTAATGTAATTCCATTGTAGTGAAAGAAGATACTTTGACTTGAAATCTTTTACCTTTATTGAGATTTGTTTTACAGCACAGAATACGGTTTATTATAGTGTATATTTAAAATGCATCTGCAGTCTGGTGTATTGGGTTGAAGTATTCTATAAATTTCAATTAGATTGTTATTGGGTATTTAAGTCTTCCAGTTTCGTACTGAACTTTTAGCTGCTTGTTCTAACAGTTACTAAGAAAGAGGTATTGAAATCTCTACCTCTAATTGTGGATTTCTCTATCATTGAAATTTTATCAGTTCTTTTCCTTCATGTATTTTGAAGCCATTATTAGACACATGATTGTTAGGATTGTTATATCCTCTTTATGGATTTACTCCTTTATTAGTATGACACAGACTTCTTTATCTCTGTTAATATTCTTTCTTCTGGAACCTACTTTGTCTGATATTAATACAGTCACTCTACTTTCTTTGGTTAGTGATAACATGGTGTATCTTCTATCCTTTTGCTTGTAAATTATTTGTGCTTTTACCTTTTAAATGTTTCTTGTAGTTGGCATATAATTAAAGTCTTGCTTTTGTATCCAATATGATAATATTTATCTTTTAATTTAGATAGTTAGACCACTCACATTTAATGTATTTATTGACATTTTCTGAATGAAGTCTATCTTCTCTTTGTCCCTAATGAGAAATCCGTTCTTTTTACCGTTTCCTTTTTTTTCTGCCTCATCTTGCATTAATCCGGTATTTGTTATGATTCCATTTTATATCCTTTATTGGCTTATTGGCTATATTTAATTACTTTATCATTTTACTCTTTGCTTTACAGTGTATAATACATATTTAAAATTTTTCACATTTATCTTCAGAATTATTTTACTTCATGTATAGCAATAGAAACATGTTTAAAATATAGTTCCATTTCTCCTCACCCTGAATTTGCTACTGTTGTCAAATATTTTACTTTTCTGCATGTAATGAACTGTTCATATGTTATAAACTTCACATTACATTATTATTCTTTTTTTTTTAACTTTTTTTTTTTAATTTATTTTTGAGACAGAGAGAGACAGAGCATGAACGGGGGAGGATCAGAGAGAGAGGGAGACACAGAATCTGAAACAGGCTCCAGGCTCTGAGCTGTCAGCCCAGAGCCCGACACGGGGCTCGAACTCACGGACCGCGAGATCGTGACCTGAGCTAAAGTCGGACGCTTAACCGACTAAGCCACCCAGGCGCCCCTATTATTCATTTTTAAACCATTACCTGTTCAAGATATTTAAACAGTACGGTTACAGTCTTGTATATTTAATCATATAGTTGCCGTATCTAGTGCATATAGTTCCTTTGTGTAGCTCCACTTTGCCGTGTTGTATCATTTTTCCTTCTGCCTGAAGAATTACCTTTTTTAAAAAATTTTTTTTTAACGTTTATTTATTTTTGAGACAGAGAGAGACAGAGCATGAACGGGGGAGGGTCAGAGAGAGGGAGACACAGAATCCGAAACAGGCTCCAGGCTCTGAGCTGTCAGCACAGTGCCCGACGCGGGGCTTGAACCCACGGACCACGAGATCATGACCCGAGCTGAAGTCGGCCGCTTAACCGACTGAGCCACCCAGGCGCCCCTGAAGAATTACCTTTAATATTACTTATAGTGCACATTTGCCACTCAGTTATTCTTTTAGCTTTAGTGTACTTGAAAAAGTCCTTATTTTGACTTAATTTTCCAAGATATTTTTGTTGGGTATAGAATAATAGGCTAACAGGATTTTCTGTTATTGTTGTTTCCAAATTATAAAAATATTGCTTCACTATTTCTTTTTTTTTCTGAAGAAAAATCTGTAATCATCCTTATCTTTGATCATATATCACTAAGGTGTCTTATTTTCTCTGAATGCTCTTAAGATTTTCTCTTTGTCATTGGTTTGAGCGATTTTATCTGATATGCATTCGTATAGATTTTCCCATGCTTCCTGTGCTGGGGAATCATTAAACTTAAATCTGTTGATTTATACTTTTCATAAAATTTGGGAAAATTGGCAATTATTTTTCAAATATTTTTGTGACCTTGCCCCCACATTGATTCCAATCATATGTAAGTTTGGGTACTTGAAGTCATGCCAGATGTCATGTGTAATCTTGTCATTTTTTAAAGTTATTTTCTTTCTCCTTTTTATTTTGGACAGTTTGTATTGCTGTGCCTTAAGGTTCATTTTTTTTATTCTACACCATCTAATTGGCTAAGAATTCCATTGAGTGTATTTTGCATTTCACACAGTTTTCACCTCTCATGTTCAATGTATATCTTTCTGAAATATTTTTTATATTTTTACTTGGGATTTTTTTAGTATGTAGGGTACAGTTGTAATACTTGTTTTAATATATTTCTCTGCTATTTATAGCATATGCACGAGTGCTGGGTCAGTTTTGATGACTCTTGATTTTTCTCTTCAATAGGTTGTAAGTTCCTGTTTCTCAGCATGCCTGCTAATTTTTGATGAATGTCATCCTTTGTGTGGATTTTATCTTTTTGGATGCTGGATCTGTCTATATTCCTTTAGCTGTTTTGGAACTTTGTTCTTAAGTTACTTGGAAAGAGTAATCTTTCCTTTCATGTCTGATTTACTAGGCATTGCTAGTGGTCGAATTTTGCCTCACTAAAGCAGGATGCTTCTGAGGGTTCTATCCAGTACTCCATAAATTTTAATGTTTTCCAGTCTGTCTGGTGGGGACACTGTGAGCACCAAGTACTCATTTCCTCTGATCCTTTCGAGTGGCTCTTTCTCTGGCCTTGAGTATTTTCCTCATACATGTGGCATATGTGCCGATCAGTAATTGGCTCCCTACCTGAGACGTCTGCTAGTATTTTGCTACATACCTGAGAGGGACCAACATAGTTTTGTCTGCACACTTCTCTTTTCTCTGGTGCTTTATCCCATACACTGTACTTTTGTTTCACTGGATTTTTAACTTCATCTTCTCAGGTTAAGAAATCCAGTGGAATCTAAGCTTCCCTCTCCCTGTGCTATAGCCTGACAACTCTATCAGATCAGTAAGCTGGGACATTCATAGGGTTCACTTCATTTTTTTTTCCATCTCTCTGAGATCAAATTCTTTCAATGGTTCTCATAAAGCCCTATGATTTCTTGATAAAACATATAAATTCATTATACATTTTTACCTAGGAAGCACCCTGGGCTCAGATAATTTGCTTTCTCTCTTACTACTAGTGTGATTACAAAAGCACTTTCCACTAGTTTACTTTGTCTTCAACAGAATGGTTGGACTAGAACTATCTCTAAATGTTGTCTTATCTCTAGGAACTCTTGATTGAAAAACTGTCTCTGTGAGCTGGTGAGATAGAACAATATCCTTCTCTGGTTTTGCGTATGTTGATCAGCATTATATTGTGCATTCATATACAGATATTACAAAATTTTACCTCATAGTATTTTTATTTATGTATTTATGTATTTATTTACTATTTTTTAATGTTTATTTTTAAGAGAGAGACAGAGTGTGAGTGGGGGAGGAGCAGAGAGAAAGGGAGACACAGAATCTGAAGCAGGCTCCAGGCTCTGAATTGTCAGCACGGAGCCCATTGCGGGGCTAAAACCCACGAACTGTGAGATCATGAGCTGAGCCGAAGTCGGAGGCTTAACTGACTGAGCCACCTGGGTGTCCCTGTTTTTATTATTTTTGATTAAAGTTTGATGTCATAGTTTTAAAACATGTATTACACTCTTTATAAAACCTTGTAATATATGGTCTAAAACCAAAAGAAAATATTGCAGAAATGTGCCATTTACTCCAGTTCCTTCAGTCAGTCTCCAAAACTTGTGTATCTCAGGCAGATAGAGATAAGTCATTGGCCAGCTTTGGGCTCATATCGCAATGCACCTCATCAACTATTTATAATTGATGTCTGACAGCATATGCAGAAGAATGAAACTAGACTGCTTCCTTACACCATTCACAAAAATAAAATCAAAATGGATGAAGGGCCTGAATGTGAGACAGGAAACCATCAAAACCCCAGAGGAGAAAGCAGGAAAAAACCTCTCTGACCTCAGCCGCAGCAATTTCTTACTTGACACATCTCCAAAGGCAAGGAAATTAAAAGTGAAAATGAACTATTGGGACCTCATCAAGATAAAAAAACTTTTGCACTGCAAAGGAAACAATCGTCAAAACTAAAGGCAACTGATGGAATGGGAAAAGATATTTACAAATGACATATTGGATAAAGGGCTAGTATCCAAAATCTATAAAGAACTCACCAAACTCCACACCCAAAAAACAAATAATCCAGTGAAGAAATGGGCAGAAGACATGAATAGATACTTTTCTAAACAAGACATCCAGATGGCCAACAGGCACACGAAAAGATGCTCAATGTCACTCCTCATCAGGGAAATACAAATCAAAACCACACTGAGATACTACCTCATGCCGGTCAGAATGGCTAAAATGAACAAATCAGGAGACTATAGATGCTGGAGAGGATGTGGAGAAATGGGAACCCTCTTGCACTGTTGGTGGGAATGCAAACTGGTACAGCCACTCTGGAAAACAGTGTGGAGGTTCCTCAGAAAATTAAAAATAGATTTACCCTAGGACCCAGCAATAGCACTGCTAGGAATTTACCCAAGGGATACAGGAGTGCTGATGCATAAGGGCACTTGTACCCGAATGTTTATAGCAGCACTTTCAACAATAGCCAAATTATGGAAAGAGCATAAATGTACATCAACTGACAAATGGATAAAGAAGATATGGTTTATATATACAATGGAATACTACTTGGCAATGAGAAAGAATGAAATCTGGCCATTTGTAGCAACGTGGATAGAACTGGAGAGTGTTATGCTAAGTGAAATAAGTCAGGCAGAGAAAGACAGATTCCATACATTTTCACTCATACGTGTATCCTGAGAAACTTAACAGAATACCAGGGGGAAGGAGAAGGGGTTAAAAAAAAAAGTTACAGAGAGGGAAGGAGGCAAACCATAAGAGACTCTTGAATATTGAGAACAAACTGAGGGTTGATAGGGGGTGGGGGACAGGGGAAAGTGGGTGATGGGCATTGAGGAGGGCACCTGCTGGGATGAGCACTGGGTGTTTGTTGTATGGAAACCAATTTGACAATAAATTATGTATATAAAATCGGTGTCCGAGAACAAGTCTAGAAAAAGGAGATCCAGAACCAAATGTAACATTTTGCTACATTTGTTTATTTTCTTAATTGTTTACAATCAAGGGGAATTGTTTACAATCTGAAATTTTGAGAACCAGAAGGGAAAAGACATGTTTGAAATACTAAACTTCAATAAATCTAGGTGCACAGATGAGCAGATCGGCAGCACAGCTCCACTGCAATTCAAGGAAATTAAAATTTCCATGCAGGATCTGAGACAGTGTGCCGTTTCTGAAGGTCAGGCACCGCCTACAATGTGTAAACATAGAAGTGCAAACTTCAGCTTCATTAGTTCTTCATTGAGGATCTTCATTTCTGGTCCCCCAAAGAAAATGTGCTTTTAATAATTGTAATATTACTGACCTTTCCCAACAGCCTGTTGATTGATTATATAACCTTTCACTCGGCTGTAGCATTGAGTGCCTTCAGCCTGGGTCTTGGACACCAATTCAATTCAATGAGAGGAAAGCATAGGGGTTGACCTCTGGAATAAGAAGTGTAAAACATTTGGGTTACTGGGAATGCCTGTACTCCAAAAAAGATTTTTAAAGAGCAATTAACTATTGATCAAGGGTAAAAAGAAAAACACAGAAGGAAGAGAACTTTCTCTGTGGGATCCTAGCTACTGGGTAACAAAATCCTGATTTTTGACTTGTAGATATTCAGATGTGAATTTGGAAAGGAGAAAGAGTTCTTTTATTTTTTTTCTCCAGATTTTTATTTGAATTTTGTTTTGGTTGACATACGGTATAATATTAGTTTCAGGAGTACAATATAGCGACCCAACACTTCTATACAAGACCCAGTGCTCATCACAACAAGTGTACTCAATCTCCATCACCCATTTAACCCATTCCCCCCTCCCCCACCTCCCCTCTGGTAACCACCAGTTTGTTCTCTACAGTTAAGACTGTTTCTTGCTTTGCTTCTCTTCCCCTCTTCATGTTTATCTGTTTTGTTTCTTAAATTCCATATATAAGTGAAATCATATGGTTTTTGTCTTTCTCTGACTGACTTACTTCGCTTAGCGTAATACTTTCTAACTCCGTCCATATCATTGCAAATGGCAAGATTTGGTTTTTACCTGAAGGGAAATTATCACAGAACATGTATCATTTGGAAGGCCAGACAGAAATTAAGCATAAAACTTGTAACAACTGAAGAGCTAAAAAAAGTTTTCCTGCAATGGTGATTATTGGTTGGAGGAAGAACTGATTGAAATAACTGAAAGAACTTGTAATATAACAAATTAGAGGAGTTGTTTTAGTCAAGGCATTTAGGATCTGTCGTCCTCTAACATAAATAAAAAGAGAAAAATACATAAGGAGACACTAATATTTTATTCCTTTTAAACTTTTAAACTTGCTTAGTTCTATTTATCTTGTACTTTTCATATCTTATGGAAATCAGTGATTAATTTTTTTCTGTTTTATCAGAGATAGTTTTGAATAGAGAATAATATCAAACATACATAGTATTCTAGCTTTAAAACAGAGCTGTCCATGCATTGATTAGAGTTTTCTGCTGAACCTAAGTTACCCTAAGTAGCACCTCTCCACTACAGTGATAGCAACTGGGATTGCAGAATACATTTTTCGGGTAAGAGAAGGGAAGAACAATCAGATACTAGGTTTGTTTTGTGAACCCAATCTCATTTGTTAATGTAAAAAAGTTTTTTTATGCTTCAGAATCAAGCTTTTTATTTTGAGAGGAGGTATTTAAGAGATTTAGAAGAACTTAGCATCTACACCTGGGAATTCCTTCTCAGTACTTCTTGGGAATTTTATATGTTTTTAGTAATCCTGTATTCTGAGACAAATCAATTCAGAAATCAGGAAATGGGAAAATATAATTTCCTGTAAGAATAAAAAGTAAACTATCAACATAGAAATGTTAATGCTTTGAAAATACCCACTCATGTCAAATTGAAAGGAGAGCAAAAAAAAAAAAAAAAAAAAAAAAAAATGCCAGCAGGAGAAGTTAAAGGTTGTAGCCAACATTTCTGGAAATTAGGAAAGAAGTTGGCAGGACAGAAGTGGTCATGACTCATAGCCATTGACACATTGTAAGCATGTATTGTGCCTTGTCTTCTGCTAACAGTGATATGTTCATTCTTCCAAATAACATACATATTAATAAGTTTATACTCATAGTATTCTTTATACTAATCCTAAAAATGATGTTCCAAGAACTAATAAGCTTGGAAGCAAAAATAAGCTTTAAATTAACAATTTAACATGTGGTTATGTGCAGTGATATTATCCTTGCAAAAAATACTCATGTTGTGTTGTTTGAATATCATGCAAAACGTTCACTGGCATTCTTCAGTTTTGAATGTTTGATACAGACTACTGTTCTTTGTAGACCCATGAACAGAAAGCATGCAAAGGAAAAACGTGTGCATGAAATTAAAAATTAATGTAAAATCTCAATTGGCAAAAATAATATCAATTTTATCAACCCAAATCAAAGCAAGCAAACAAAATATCTTAATCAAAAATTTAAAAGAGCATATATGAAACAACTTGTCATGCTAATATCCATTAAGCTGTTTTGGACACTAAATAATTCTACTGATTTCATTGCAAACTGAAAGACATTTTTCTATATCAAAAAGTTTTGTCAAGATGAAAACTATAGCGTAGGGCAATCAGTGCTTTGAATGTTTTAAAATTTCATTTTAAGAATGATAAATTTTTCTGATGTTATTTTTCAATTTGTAAAATGATTTGTAGTTGGCATTTTAGAATGATGTTCCCTTCTTTTAAATTTTTCTGTTATAAATTATCTGTATCCAGTACTAATTACTTGTACATGGTATTAAAATTCATTATCTTCTCAAAATACTTTTGTTGATAACAAAAAATAAATCATACATTTATTAATAGTTTGCATGTTAATAGAAAAAACTGAATCATGTCATAGAAACTTTCTATCACAGTAAAATGATTCATTCTGTATTATTAGGATCAATCATTTTTAAAAACTACACATAAAATATTACAAAATTAGAGAATAACATGATTTTGGAGATTTCTGAAGAAGTCACTGGAATTTTTATTTCTTCTTCTAAAGTCCCAGGGATTAATGCTTGTTAAAGATTTGCAAACACTAAGAAATTTTAATTGTAACTTATTATTTTTTTTTAATCTGACCAACTTCTCCATTGTCCAATAATAGTGCTCTGGCCTTCATTTGAAGACTTGCTTCTCCTGTTCACCCGTGCCATGTTGTTCCAGTATGAATTAAATTCCTACTCTCTACGGCTACAAAGCTGGTCATGACATCCTGGCTTGGCTACTCAGAGTTCTTCTGTGGCATTTCCTGAACTAAAGGCAGAGGCATAGTTTGTCTTTTAACTTCTGTGTTGTGCTATAGTACCTAAGTAAGCTCAGAGTTCTGGCAGTCATGGCCACTGGCCATGAAGAAAAATCTGGAGAGAGAGGTCAACACAGTGACAAAAGCTGTGACAAGAAACTGAAAAAGAGAGAATATGGAATCAGACCCCAAATTTATACTATTTGAGATTACAGATTCTGTTGAGCATAAGACCACTTGTACCCCTTACTTTGTGAGGTGTGATAGTAAATGTCTCTTTTCTATTCTTTCATTGAATTGAAGCTTGTTTGAGTTGAGTTTCTGTCATTTGTGGGCAAAAAAGACCTAACAGAATGTCTCAGTCTAATCTGGCTGTCATAACAAAACACCATAGACTGGGTGACTTACAAAATAGGGATTTATTTCTCATAGTTTTGGAGGCTGAGGAGTCCAAGATCAGGGTCCTGGCAGATTTGGATCTTGGTTCCTCCATGTATAAGGGCACTAATCCCATCCTGAGAGCTCCTCATGACCTCATCTAAACGTAATTGCTTCCCAAAGGCCCCTACCTCCTAATACAATCACATCTGGGGTCAAGGCTTCAACCTACACATTTTGAGGGAACACAAACATTCAGTTCCCTCTAATATTAAGCACTTCTCTTTTACAAAGATAACTTTTTGCCTACTCAGGGCCCAATGGATTTATGGTTTGTAAGTAATACTTTTCTAAATTAAATGCTTTGTCAATACATTAGTAAACAATTTCTCTCTATTTTGATTCACAGATTTGCTAATCTTGCCTGGCCTTTCCCAGTACTCTTGGTCATATTTGGAATATAGGAAATGTTACTTTTATCATACAATTTTACTCATATTTTTAATTAAACAAAACCAATATTGATTTAGTTTTCCACATTAAAAACGAGAAAAAATTTAGCTTATTACCTTCTACAGTACATGTTGCCATGTGCTTTTTAAGTCGTTTACCAGGTAAAGTCTTTTCATTTGGGATTTTATGCACCACTTACTTGCAATGATTATGATACAATGTATTGAATTTTCTTTACTTCCCTTTCCTTTTGAATTTGGGTGAAAAAGGTAATAGTTATACTCTGCTTCATGACCCATTATAACCTTGTTCCCTGCAAGTAGTCTCATTTTATTGATTCCCTTTTATCTACATTCCTCACTCTTTCTACTTCCCTCACCATAGGCAATGATTTTAATTCATTTAATATGGAACATTTTGTTTATAGGTGTGTCAAATATGACACATGTCTCCTACAATTACTCCTTTCTTGAATTTTGCCCACTTGTTACATGTCAGTCTTTACTGCAGCCCACTGAGTCCAAGAGTAGCCTTATGTCTCCTCCACCCGAGGCTTAGGATTTTTCATTTCTCCCACCACACCACAAAGCACCACACCATGAGGCATGGGGTCTGACTTCCTGAGGGGCCAACTTTCTGCCTCAACCTTAAGCAAAGTAGAATTATTTCCCTGTGGTGTGTATTTTGACCAATGGAGACACAAGACGAGAGAAATATCCCATCTCTATACCAAACTCCCATTAACTCATCCAAGGCACAATTTTTCCATGGAGTCTATCCAGAAATGTCTCATGTGGCCAAGCATATGTACAAGAAACATGAGAGAGGAGCTGTGTCTTTTTGTAGCTCATCATAGATCAGTGGCCAGAACAGGAACACATCACCCTGCTTTAGAATCGTATCCTTCCTCACCTCACTTCTGTTTTCTCTGGGATAGTACCTTCCAATAAAGAACTAGCACTTACAACTTGCTTCTGACTCTGTTTTACAAGATTCTCAAACCGAGATAGTATGAATTATGCATTCTTGCAAACTATGAATTGTTATTTTGTGTGCATGAAATTTTATTTACATAATGGTATTCTGTTTCTTTTTTTTTTCTCACTCAAACTTGACTTTTAAGATCCATCCATGTTGCTATATCTACATATTTCCTATTGCCTCCAACTACTGCATAGTACTCTGGTTTGCCTCTGCTACATTTTATACATAAACTTTTCTGATGATAGATAACTAGGTTTCTTCCTCCAAATGCTTGCCACCACAAATAACACTGATAAACATCCTTAAACTTGTCCCTTCATCTGTCTATAAAATTTCTCCATAGGGGCGCCTGGGTGGCTCAGTCGGTTGAGCGGCTGACTTCAGCTCAGGTCATGATCTTGCAGTCCGTGAGTTCGAGCCCCGTGTTGGGCTCTGTGCCGACAGCTCAGAGCCTGGAGCCTGTTTCAGATTCTGTGTCTCCCTCTCTCTGACCCTCCCCTGTTAATGCTCTGTTTCTCCCTGTCTCAAAAATAAATAAAAACGTTAAAAAAAAATTAAAAAAAATTTTTTCTCCATAGGTGTATATAGGAGTAGAATTCTACAGAATTACTAAAATTCCAATTCTGTATGTAGTTCAATGACTATTAACACAGTGTTCCCCACATTGCCTGATGGAGGCATCAGTGTATATTCCCACTGGCAATGTAGGGGACTTCCAGCAGTCACACATCTCTGCCAGCTCTGGAGAGTATCAAGCTTTCAAATATGAAGTGATATTTCATTGTTGGTTTTATTTACATTTTTCTTACTGTTAATGAGACTGCATATTTTATATTAACGTGTTAGCCATCTGGGTTTCCTCATATGAATTGCCCCTTCATATATTTTTATATTTTACTGAATTATTCTATTGAGGTACCATATTTCACGTTGGTGTGCAGAGTTGTTTCATCTCTTTCATCAGTTTTATATACAACATCCACTGGTATCTATCCATAAACTTTATTCAAGGCTTCCTTTATTGAACAGAAGAAATATGCATTTAATATTCATTAATGGTTTTTGTGGTGTGATAGCTAACTTTTTTAAAAAAATTTTTTTAATGTTTATTTATTTTTGAGGGAGAGAGAGAGAGAGAGAGAGAGAGAGAGAGAGGGAGAGTGAGTGGGGAAGGGGCAGAGAAAGAGGGAGACATAGACTCCAAAGATGGTTCCAGGCACTGAGCTGTCAGCGCGGAGCCCGACACAGGGCTTGAACTCACGGACCACGAGATCATGACCTGAGCAGAAGTCAGTCACTTAACCAACTGAGCCACTCAGGCACCCTTAACTTTTTAAAAACTCTATACTATTGTATGAATAAACCATAGTTGTTTATTAAGTTACATATTGAAGCACATCAGTTTTTTTGCAATTATAAATAAAGTTGCTAAAATATTAGTGAAAAGGTTTTTGTGTGGGCATAAATTTCTTTTTTTTTTTTAGTTTATTTATTTTTTTGAGAAAGAGAGAGAGAGAAAGAGAGAGCATGAGTGGGAGAGGGGCAGACAAGCCAACAGCACAGAGCCCAGTGCAGGGCTTGAACCCACAAACTGTGAAATCATGACCTGAGCCAAAATCAAGAGTGGGATGCTTAACTGACTGAGCCACCCAGGCTGTGGGTATAAATTCTTAAATCAATTATGTAAATACCTAGGAGTGTGATTACTGGATCATGTAGAAAGACTTAGCTTTGTAAAAAATAATCAAACCATCTTTCAAAGTGGCTGTACCATTTTGTATTTCTATCAGCAATGAATGAGAATTCTTGACCTGCACCCATGCGAGGAATTTGTATTATAAGATTTTTTGGATATTAATAATTGTACTAGTTTGTAGTTACATCTCATTTTTGCTTTAATTGGTGAATCTTTAATGTCACAAGATGTTGAATATCTTTTCATATATTTGTCATTTGTTTATTTTTTTGGATGAGTTATCTGTTCAGATCTTTTGCCCACTTTTGAATTGGGTTGTTTGTTTTCTTATTGTTGAGTTTTAAAAGTTCTTTGCATGTTTTGGATACAACTCCTGTATCAGGTACGTTTTGCAAATATTTTCACACTGTGCCTTGACTTTTCATTCACTTAATATTGTCTTTCATAGAGCAGTTTTTTTTTTTTTTTTTTTTTTACTTTTAGTAAGTCCAATTTATCAGTTTCCACTTTCATGTATCATACTTTTGATGTTGTATCTAAAATTACATCACCAATGTAAAGTCATCTATATTTTCTCCTATTTTCCTCTAGAAATGTTAGAGTTTTGCATTTTACATTTAGGTATATGATTGACATTAGTTAATTTAAAAAAATTGTTTTTAATGTTTTATTTTTGAGAGACAGAGACAGCATGAGTGGGGGAGGAGCAGAGAGAGAGGGAGACACAGAATCCGAAGCAGGCTCCGAGCTGTCAGCACAGAGCCCGACGCAGGGCTCAAACCCACAAACTGTGAGATCACGACCTGAGCCAAAGTCAGACACCTAACCTACTGAGCCACCCAGGCACCCCTGACATTAATTTTTATTCATATATATAAAGTTTGTGTCTACATTCATGTTTTTGCATATGATTGTCCATTTCCAGCACCATTTATTGAAAAGATGGTCCTTTCTCTATTGAATTTCTTTTGGACTATGTCAAAGAATAGCTTACTATATTTGTATGCATCTATATCTGATTGCTCCATTATGTTCCATTGACCTATGCGTCTGATTTTGCACCAAAATAGCACTATTTGGATAAATCTAGTTGTATAGTAAGGCTTGAAGTCAGGTCATCCTTCTATCTTTTTCTTCTTTTCAATATTCTGAGTATTCTAGATCTTTTGCTTTTCCATATCAACTTTAGAGTTAGTGTGTCAATATGTACAAAATAAATAACATTTCACTGTCACTGTTTCTTTTTTTAATTTTTTTTAATGTTTATTCATTTTTGAGAGACACAGAGAGATAGATTGTGAATGGGGGAAGGCCAGAGAGAGAGGGAGACACAGAATCTGAAGCAGGATACAGGCCCTGAGCTGTCAGCACAGAGCCCAACGTGGGGCTTGAACTCACAAACCCTGAGATCAGACCTGAGCCAAAGTCGGACATTTAACTGACAGATCAGACCAGGCACCCCACAACTGGCACTGTTTTAAATCTATAGATAAGATTGGTAGAATTGAATCTTACCAGTATTGAGTTTTACAATCCATGGAAACAAAAATACGCCCCATTTATTTAGAACTTTGGTTTCTTTCATCAGAGATTTGTAGTTTTCCATATTTAAATCCTGTATATATCTTGTTAGATTTATAGCTAAATTTTCATTTTGGGGTGCTATTGTTAATGGCATTTTTATTTTATATTATAATTTTTCAATGCAATTATGTAGGAAAGCAATTAATTTTTCAATATTAATCTTGTGTCCTGTGTTTGTGATACTCACTATTTAAGTACTTTTTTGTTGATTCTTTGGGAATTTCTACATACACAATCATGCCATCTGTGAATAAAGGCAGTTTTCTTTTTAGTGTATATACATTTTATTTCCTCTACTTGTCTTTTTACATTAGTTAGAATTTCTGCTAAGATTAAAGTAGAAATGGTAAAAAATAAAAATCCTTGCGTCTTAAGTGAAAAACATTCAGGTTCTCACCATTAAATTTTAAAGTTAGTTGTAGATTTTTTGTACGTGTTTCTTATTGGTTAATAAGTTTCTTCTCTAGGGACTCAGTCGGTGAAGCATTGGACTCTTGATTTCTGCTCATTTCATGATCTCGTGATTCTGTACCTGAGTTTGAGCCCTGTGGGGAGCCTGCTTGGGATTTCTCTCCTTTGCCTTCTGCCCCTCACCCCCTCACACATGCTGGTGTATGCTCTCTCTTAAAATAAGTAAACCTAAAAAAAAATGTTTCCCCTCTATTTCTCCTCTATTTCTAGTTTGATGAGAATTTTTGCTATGATTGGATATTTGATTTTATCAAAATTTTTGATCTATTGATATGATCATAATTTATTTTTCTTTAGTCTCTTGATGGGGTAGATTATATTGATTTTCTAATATTGAGCCATCTTTGCATACCTAATATAAATTGATTCTGGTATAAATTATTTTTATACATTATTGGATTCAACTTACTAATATTTTGTTATAGATTTTGTACCCACGTTTATGTTTAGTTTCCCTTTTGTATAATGTCTGCTTTTAGGTTTGGTATTAACACAATGCTGACCTTCTAGAATGCTTTTATTTTCTAGATGAGATATATTTATTAGAATCATTAGAATTAAAATCATTTATTCTTTAAATGTTTGGTAGAATTTACCAGTAAGCCCATCTGAGTTTGATGTTTTCTGTTTTGGATTTAATTTCCTTCACAGGTACTGGTTTACTAAAATGGTCTTCTCCTTGTATGGATTTTACCTATTTCTAGCTTTAAAAAAAAAATTGATCCATGTAATATAAATTACCAAATTTGGGAGCATCGAGTTTCTCATAGTATTCTTTGTTATCTTTTAAATGTCAATGGGAACACTGCAGTTCTGTTATTTATGGTATTTTACATTTGTGTCATCAGTCTTATTCTCTTGTTAGCCTGACTAGATGTTTTCCAGTTAATATTATCTTTTCAAGACTCATAAAGGTAATAGGCCCACGGCACAGATCCAGCTTTTGTCTTCAGTGATTTTTCTCTATTGTTTCCCTGCTTTCAATCTCATTGGTCTCTGCTTTAATTTTTATTATTTCTTTTCTACTTGCTTTAGACTTAAATGTTCTTTCTCCATATTCCTAATGTAGAAGCTAAGGTATTGATTTTAGGTATTTCCAATACATACATTTAATGCTACCCATTCCCCTCTAAATAATTTTTGTAAATTGTATTTTCATTTTCCTTTACTTGTGAAATATTAAATATTTCTGAGACCTCTGTAGTGATGTGTTATTTAGAAATGTGTTGTTTAATTCTAAATTATTTGGGGGATAGTTCATCTATCTTTCTGTTACTGATTTCTAGTTGAATTCCATTGTGGTCTGAGAATTTATTTTGATGATTTCTACTTTTTAAGTTTGTTATGTGTCTTGTGTGGCTCGGTATGTGGTCTCCCCTGGTGAATGTTCTATATCTGTTAGATATAGAATTTTAGCTCATTCTTCTGTTTATTGGATGGAGTATTCTACAAATGTCAACTGAAACAAGTTGATTGATAGTACAGTTCAGATCAACTGTATCCTAACTGATTTTAAGCCTGCTGATCTGTCAATTGCTGAAAGAGAGGTATTAGAGTTTCTAAATTATTAGATTTCTGTATTTCTTCTTTCAATTCTAACAGTTGTTGCCTGACATATTTTTGATGTTCTGTTTTTAGATGTATAGATGATTGGATTGTTGTGTCTTTCTTCATGGATAATTGACTACCCTACCATTATGTAATGCTCTTTTTTATCCCTCATAACTATTCTTGTTCTGGAGTGTGTTTTTTGCAAAAGGCATATAATAGTTACCCAGATTTCTTTGGATTACTATTAACATGGCATATTTTTCTCCATCAAAAACCCATTTAAAGTATTTGTTTTTAATAGACAGAAGATAGTTAGATTCCAGTTTTCGTTGTTGTTTTAATCCACTCCTGCCACCTCCATCTTTTAATTTGTGTATTTCGAGTATGGACTATAAAGTGATCATTGATATAGTTGGTGTGTTAGTCTGCTTGAGCTACCATTATAAAATACCACAAACTGGGTGGGCTGCAATAACACGCATTTATTTGCTCACAGTACTGAGGTGGAAAAGTCCAAGATCAAGATTCCAGCAAGGTTTAGCTTCTGATGAGAACTCTTTGCCTTCAGATGGCAGTTTTGTCGTCACATGGCTTTTCATCTGAGCATGCGTGCTCTCTCTGATGTGTTTTACTATAAGGACACTAATCCCTTCAGATCAGGGCCACACCTTCATGACCTCTGTTTACTTTAATTTCCTCCTAAAAGCCCCATTTCCAAATATAGTCATAATGGGGATTAGGGCTTCAACATATGAGAATTAGGGTATACAATTCAGTCTCTAGCATTTAAATTATTATCCATGATGTCTGCCTTTGTTTTCCATTACTACAGTTCTTTCTTTTTTCTCTGTAGTCAATGCTGCCACCTCTTTCCTGTTTTCATTGGTTTCATTTTACCATTTTATATAGTTCCATTTTGTCTCCACTCTTAGCATATCAAAATGCTTGTTTTTTAAAAGAAATTATTAATCACTGCTCTAGAGTTTCCAATACAAATTTTAAATTAATATAAGTCCACCTTCACATAATGCTATAGCACTTTGTTTCTGATCTAGGAAACTTATAACAGCATTTCCAAGCCCTATTTCCTATGCCTATGATACTGCTATAATTTATTTCACTTACATATATGCTTGTAACACTTATCTTCAAAATTGGGGCGCCTGGGTGGCTCAGTTGGTTAAGTGTCCAACTTTAGGTCAAGTCATGATCTTGCGGTCCGTGAGTTCAAGCGCTGTGTCAGGCCCTGTGCTGACAGCTCAGAGCCTGGAGCCTGCGTCAGCTTCTGTGTCTCCCTCTCTCTCTGCCCCTCCCCACTCACACTCTGTTTCTCTCTCTCTCTCTCTCTCAAAAATAAATAAACGTTAAAAATTTTTTAAAAATAAGATCATTTAATAAGAAGAAAGCAAAAAAGCCGCACCTGGGTGGCTCAGTTGGTTAAGAGTCCAACTCTTGGTTTTGGTTCAGGTCATGATCTCACCATTTGTGAATTCAAGCCTCGCGTCGGGCTCTGTGTGGACAGCTCATAACCTGGAGCCTGCTTCTGATTCTCTCTCCCTATCTTTCTGCTCCTCCCCTGTTCAGACTTTGTCCCTCTCTCTCAAAAATAAATGAATATTAAAAAAAATTAAAAAAAAAGAAGAAAGCAGAAGAAATTATTTTACCTTCATTGATTCCTTTTCTAATCCTCTTAAATTTTAAATGTAGATCTGACTTTCTGATCTATATCATTTCCTTCTCCCTGAAGAAATTGCTTTTAACACTTCTTTCAGGTGTTTCAGGTAGGTCTTCAGATGGTGCATTTCCTCAGTTATTGTTTCGTGAAAAAGTTCTTATTTCTCCTTCATTTCAAAGAATAATTTCATTTGATCTAGAATTCTAACTTGTTCTTTTATTTCCCCCCTAAGTGGGAAATCTTTTACTCTATTCTCTTGATTGCACTGATTCCAATGAGAGGCCTGCTATAATTCACATTCTTATTATTTTATTTATAATATGTTATATTCCCCCTCACTTACTTCAAGAATTTCCTTGTCTTTGGGGGTGCCTGGGTGGCTCAGACAATTAAGTGTCCAACTCTTGGTTTCAGCCCACGTCATGATCTCATGGTTTCATGGGTTTGAGCCCTATGTCGGGCTCCACATTGACACTGCAGAACCTGCTTAGGATTCTCTGCCCCTCCCCCACTCACACTATCTCCATCTCTCAAAATAAATAAACAAACTTAAAAAAAAATAATTTCTTTGTCTTTGTTTCATGCAATGTTAACATACTATATCTAGGTATAGATTTTTGTTTTGTTTTGTGTTGGTGTGGGTATTTAACTTGGTTGGTATGCTCCAAGCTTTCTAGATCTGTAGTTTGATGTCTGTCATGAGTTTTGTAAAATTCTCAGTCATTATTTCTTTAAACATTTTCTCTGCTTTGTTTTTACTTTCTTCTCTTCTGATATAATTATATGTATGGTATACTTTTTGGCATTGTCCATACTTCTTTGCTGTTCTCTTCTGTTTTCACCATTCTTTTCTTCTTCTCTTTACATTTCAGATTAAGAAGTTTCTGTTGACCTATTTTCAAGCTCACTCTTTCTTTCCTAAGCTGTCTTGTGTCCTGATGAGCCTATAAAAGACATTTTTCATTTCTTTTAGTGTTTTTTTTCCTCAGAATTTCTTTTTTATTCTTTTTTCCAGCTTCCATCTTTCTGTCTACATTATCCAGCTATTTATGTATGCTGTCTACTTTTGCCATTAGAACCCATGATATCTAATTTTATATGTCAAATTGGCTAAGCCATAGTAGCCCGATATTTGGTCAAATACCAATCTAGATGTCACTGTGAATGCATTTTTAATGCAATTATGGATTAAAAGAAAGATTAAGGATTAGAGATTTTTGAATCAGTAGACTTTGAATAAAGCAGATTACTCTCCATAATGTGGATGGGTTTTATTTAATCAGTTGAAGGCATTAAAAATAAATACTGAGATCCACCCAGAGAATAGGGAATTCTGCCTTCAGACTGCCTTCAGGCTCATGCTGCAAATCTTTCCTGAGTCGCCTGTCTACTGGCCTGCCCTATAGATTCTG
The DNA here is from genome assembly GCF_018350195.1 of Panthera tigris. Taxonomy (NCBI): domain Eukaryota; kingdom Metazoa; phylum Chordata; class Mammalia; order Carnivora; family Felidae; genus Panthera; species Panthera tigris. The sequence continues at coordinate 47,513,705 of NC_056663.1, read as the reverse complement.
AATTTGCCAGCTGCCACAATCATGTGAACCAATTCCTTAAAATAGATCCACCCACCCCCCAACACACACCCTATTAATTCTACTTCCCTGGAGAACACTGACTCTACAGAGCCCCTAACATACAAATCATAGTTATTTTAAGTTTCTAACCAATAATTCCAACAGTTATGTTATATGTATGTCTAGTTCTGATGTTTGTTATATCTCTTCAGATATTTCTTTAATTGCATTTTCCTAAGCTTTGCTATTTTATGTTGAAAACTGGTCATAGGGGCCCCTGGGTGGCTCAGTTGGTTAAGCGTCTGACTCTCCATTTCGGCTCAGGTCATGCCCTTGCAGTTTCCTGAGTTCAAGCCTCACATCGGGCTCTGCGCTGACAGTGCAGAGCCTGCTTGGGATTCTCTCTCTCTCTCTCTCCCTCCCTCCCTCCCTCCCTCCCTCCCTCCCTCCCTCACTATCCTCTCTTTCTCTCTGTCCCTTCCCTACTCACACTGTCTCTGTCTGAAAACAAATAAATAAACTTAAAAAATTAAAAAAAGAAAAGAAAATTGGTCATGTATCAGGTATCAGGTAATAGGCCTTCAGTGTGTAGAGGTTAATTTAGCTGAGTTGTGCTGTATAGTACATTTGCTGTAGCTGTAGGGACCAGAGAATTCACATTTCTTGAGTGTGCTTGTTTTTGTCTCCCCTCCTTGATGCTTTTCCTCAGATAGATCTGCATCTTGCAGCTCTTTCAACTGTAATCCACTGTTATTGTTCTAGAATCCTTTTGGTCTGGTTGTAAAGTTGTGGAGGAGGGAATAAGTTCTATGATCTTATCATAAAATCTTAAGATAAAATCCCAGTCCTTTAGTGGTCCTGTGTCAGTGGTATGGCTCCACTCTGCTTAGGTGAGACAAGAAGGCTGTAAGGGAACTTGAGTATTAGGAGAACTCTTTCCTTAATGGAATAAAGCTGTTAAAATCTTTTCTCTTGGAAAATATGATTTTGTTATGGATGTCTCCACTCCAGCCAATGCCATTTTTCTCTTTGGAACCAGATAAAATCTCTCGCCATTTCAATGTGAAAATCTGATAGGTATAATGTAGATAAAACCCAAGAAAGTGTTGGGACTCTTCTAATGCTGCAGGCTCCCCAGAAGTTTTTTACTTTGATGCTAGTCTACACTTAGTCCCCAGCGATTTGTCAAAATTACCCTTTCAAGTGTTCCTACTAGCTTATGCTCCAATGGTTTCTGCTCCAGATAAGTCACTATCAGCTGTGGCTTTCTGAGTCTGCCTTTCTCTGTAGATTTTGTGGTGGCAGGTTACCCTCCAATTTCAGTTTCCTGATGGGTCTAAGAAAAGCCATTGATGGATCTGGTTCAGCCTTTTCTTGTAAGATTGGGAGTGACAGCTCCCAAGCTTTTTTACATTTCAGAGCTGAATCCAGAAGTCTCCTCTGCTTACTTTTATTTTTCTTGTTCCTTCAGCTTCTGAGAAAGATGAATTGAGGTTTTTAGCTGAACTTATTGATCTATATATTTTTCTGTAGTTCTGTCAATTGTTCAATATAATTTGAGGCTGTACCATGAGATTATGTTCACAGTGGTATATTTCTTTGTGACTGTATATCACATCATTCATTGCCTCTTATGATATTTTTCATTCTTAATTTTATTTTGACAGAATATAAGACTTCTGGCACATTGCCCTCATACAGTTTTTTAGTTAGTTTTCAAACTTGGTCTCTTTTTAAAAGTATTCCTTGTATAGTGAATATTCTATTTTAAAATGTAATCTGAGAAATACTGCCTTTGATTCCACTTATGTTTTTGCACTAACTGCTATGCTAGAATTTATTTCTGCCATCACATTTTTCATATTTTTGTTTACTTTCTTTCTTCATTTCCATTGCCAAATCATGGTTCTTTGTCTTTGCTAAAAAGCTACACATTGTGTTTTGTTTTTGAAGAAGTTTGATTGAGATGTAATTTTCACACCATACAATTCACAAAATTAAAAACACATTCTGTTTTTATCTTTACTGTGGTAGCCTTTGACTTGGGATCCATTATTTAATTTCTAAAGTCATGAAAAGTTGCCCTAATTATAATGATGCCTAATGTCCATATTTCCCCACTGCAAAAGATTTGATCAGTTTCTTCATGTAACCAGCAAAAATGTTTAAAAAAAAAACTCTTACCTCATTCATGAAAAACTGATATTGTGAATGTCTCCATTTTTCAAGGGTAATTCTGCCTTCCTAGGAGCAGTGATTTAATCCATAACCATAAGCAGATAGGCATAACAGAATAAAGATTTTAATTGCAATGCAACGTGTGCACATACACGGGGAAGGAGTTGTCCTTGCCCAATCAACACACAAAGGATGAAGGAGAAAGAAAAGAGCATGTGATTTGACCTAGGAGACCTGGGTGAAATTGCATCCAATATATATTAATTATTGGACTCAGAAAACAATAATCATTACACCAATCAACTAGGGTTATTTCAAAGATGACATTAGTATAAGTAAACACCAGGGGCGCCTGGGTGACTCAGTCGGTTGGGTGGCCGACTTCGGCTCAGGTCATGATCTCGCGGTCCGTGAGTTCTAGCCCCGCATCGGGCTCTGTGCTGACAGCTCAGAGCCTGGAGCCTGCTTCATATTCTGTGTCTCCCTCTCTCTGACCCTCCCCTGTTAATGCTCTGTCTCTCCCTGTCTCAAAAATAAATAAAAACGTTAAAAAAAAATTAAAAAATTAAGTAAACAGCATAAAAAGCAAATACATATTTAAGCAGTAATTTTACTTTTATAAATTATTTTATTTTGTTTTATAAAATCAATAAATGTTCATTAAGAAAAAATAGAATATATAGAAGTTTATAAAACAGAACATTCCATCTCTAACTCCAGTGATATTAAAGCACATTTACTCTCAGTAATCATCAATATTTTATAACTAAAATCAAAATAGTACACAAGAAATTACCTTATTTTATATGCTTCTAATTTTATCATAAAATTGTTCATGTCATTAAAAACTGTGAAATATCACTGTTAATGTTGTATAGTTTATGTTGTTGGATAGAAATTATTTCCTTATGACTACATTATTGCCTTTTTTTGTTTATAATTATACAAAGTGGTTGTATAATTCTTCACTAGCTTTACTCATGCTTGGTTTTACATTCTGGTTTTTTCCTTAATATATATATATATATATATATATATATATATATATATATATATTTTCAAGTTAAAATCATTTGGTCATAGAATATTAATATTTTATATTATTTAAAATGGATTGCAATTTTTTTCCAAAAATAACTACTAATTTATACTTCTATCAGCAGAATATTATAGTGTTTTTATTCTGTGCTCTCACCAATATATTTTTTAATATCTTTGCTAATTAGAAAGGTGAGAAGTAATATCTTTGTATTATAATATGCATTACTCTGATTTATAATAAATTTGAACAATTTACTTAGGTATTTCTTTTCTGAATTGTCAGAAAATGGATTTTTTTCTGATTTATCTATGGCTGATCTCATTTTGCATATTGAGTTTGACTCCTTAAATAATTAAAATTTTAATATTTTGTTTTATTTGCAGCAAACTTTTCTTTGCATTTTGTTGAGGGTTTTTTTTTTTTTGATATTTCATGTAAGTAATTTAAAATGTTTATGTAATCAAATTAATTCTTTTTTTGAGATATTTTTTTCTCATCATTTTAACTGAAACATATGCATAACGCAGGGGAGAGAAAAGCTTTCTTTGACTTTCTTAGGGTTCTCTCTCTTGGTCTGAAAATTAAATTGACAAAGACAGATTAATAGGAGAAAAGCAGACACATTTGTTGCATTTTTATGGGCACATGGGAGCCTTCACAAGGGAATGAAGATCTGAAGAAGTGACCAGAGGTGGGAAACTTCTTTTAGACAAGGAAACAATAAATTCGTGAAGACTTGACAAGACAAAGGAGTTTGGGCTAAGGGTAGTAAATGGTGAAGAAGTAACAATGAAGAAAAGGTTTGTTTAACATAGTTTGTTTCTACAGCCTTCTCAGCCCTAAATTCCCTGTCTCTGGTGATAAGGATGTCTTCTTTCCTCCTGGCACAAGAAGGGTATGTTCCACATGGGAGAACATGAAGTGTTTCAGGGGAGATGCGCAGGGAAGGAGAGTCAAGTTGATTTCTTTGCTTCTGCTGTTCTCTCAAACTTTTTTAGCTTAAGATGTTCCATATGCCAAGATGCCATATTTGGCGATAGTGCGTCCTGCGTCCCAGCATGTAATAAACAATACAAAATGTATGAAGACAAAATACATTGTTTTCTACCTCCCGTATTAATGACCTCTTGTTCTTTCCACAATTTTTTTCTGATACGAGTACATACACACATATATGCATATATGCAGGGTGTTTGCTCATGTAATTTAAACAAAACTGAATAGTATTATCTTCTATATCTGTATCTATATCTATATATCTATATATCTATCTATATCTATATCATCTATCTATCTGCCATCTGCATCTATTTTTTTCTCTTAACACTGTTTTATGGACAACCCTACAGATTTACAGATGATTATTTTAAATTTCTCCTGCAAGTGTACCCATCTATATAATTAAATGAAAGAAGCTTGCATTTATTTTTAACATAGTCTTTATTTCCCCACTTTTGTATTTCTTTTCTTTCCTGCTATCCTCTTTCTCTTCTTTTCCAATTACTCAAAAACCTGTCTCACATGACTTTCCTAAAATCATGTCTTCCATTTTTTCTTCTCACTCATATAAAGATATGTATCTTTGAAGTTTTAAAGATGTTAGTATTATATCATGGACAGTTACTTAAATCTACAGTCATGGTTGTACCATATTCTTTTAAAATTATAGTGTGGTATTATGTAACAGAAATACATCATGATTTATTAAACCACTTATCTTATATGATAATGGACATTTACTTTATCCCGGTGTCTTGCCACTCTGAAACTGTAGAAATAAAGACACCCTTCCCTCCTATACAGGAGATTTTATATATATGAGATAGATTTTTAAGAAGTGATCTTTCTGGGGCGCCTGGGTGGCTCAGCTGGTTAAGCGTCTCTCTCTGGTTCAGGTCATAATCACATGGTTCCCTAGTTCGAACCCCACATTGGGTTCTGTGCTGACAGCTCAGAACATGGAGCCTGTTTTGTATTCTGTGTCTCCCTCTCTGTCTCTGCCTCACCCCTGCTCATGCTCTGTCTATCTCTCAAAAATAAATAAACATTAGAAACATTTTTTTTAAAAAATTTTTAAAAATAAAAAAATGATTTTTCTGAGTCAAAGGATACTTTTTTAATTTAGATTTTTTTAATTTAAATTTTAGTTAACATATAGGGCAATATTGGTTTCAGGAGAATTCAGTGATTCATCACTTACATACAACACCCAGTACTCATCATATCTCATCAAATTTCCAGTGAACCTGTTACAATCTCCCCTGTTGATGGCAGCAATAGCATTTTTGCCCTTTAAGATTTTTTGTTTTACTAGCTTCATGATTATACCTTATTATCTTGTTATGACTCATCTTTGTATTTCTCTAGTTGAAAATTGGAGCACCTTTCCATAAATTGTTAGCTTTTTAAAATAAATATTCTCTTCCATGAATTGCCCATTTTTCTATTAGATTATTTTGTCTTACTAAGACAATAAGTGCTCTTATTATATATGTTGTATGTATATTACATATATTGACATTTTATCAACCAGGAGCTTTGCCAATAATATTTTAATATTTGTTGACTTTATTAAGTGTCTACAGCTATACAAAGGTTTTTATTTGTTTTAAATTTTCATATCTTCAAAAATGTCAATATTTTCTTTGATAGCTGCTGGAATTTTTGGCTTATTTCCCTCAGTGTCATAGATTTTATGCGTAATATCAGAGTTCTTTATTTCAGAAATTTTAAAAAATTCAATCTTTACACTACATCTGGATTTAACTTTTGACATAGTTCTTTTCTCTTCCCCCTGTAAATACAGTTTATTAGAACACAAACATGCCCACTTGTTTACATATTGTCTATGACTGCTTTTGCACTGTAATGGCAGAGTTAAGTAATTGTGACAGACATATGACCTACAAAGACTAAAATACTTACTGTCTGGCCCTTTACAAAGTATTTGCCAACCGCTGTACCACAGAGTTGCTGTTACCATATCTATTCTAGGTATGGCTGCTTTATATCAAGCTGACATTTAGAAAACATTTTCCTGTTTCCTATAACCTTATTAAAACTCTTGCAATATCTTAATTGTTGTGGATTTTTTATCAAAAAAATTACTGTCAAATTGGCTTACATACAACACCCAATGCTCATCCCAACAACTGCCCTCCTCAAGGCCCCTCACGCATTTTCCCTCTCCCCCACCTTCCCATCAACCCTCAGTTTGTTCTCTGGATTTAAGAGTCTCTTATGGTTTGCCTCCCTCCCTCTCTGTTTGTAACTATTTTTTCCCCTTCCCTCCCCCCGTGCTCTTCAGTTTCTCAAGATCAACATATCAGTGAAAACATATGACATTTGTCCTCTGACTGACTTATTTCACTCAGCAGTTATGGCCTAGTTTTGATAAGAGTCCAAATTTTATCTTCTCTAGATAAAAATCTGTTGCTCCAGCATTATTTGCAAATTAATTTACCCTTGTCTCTGAACCCAATTAGGACCTTAGACATGTATTTTTCATATATTCTGAGTCTGTTTCAAATTCATGTACTATGAAAAATATCTATGTCACAATCATAATTATTTTGTAATTATTTAATGACAAGTGCTTTATAATAGTTTGTAATGTCTGGTAAGGCATGTGGTGCTTTATGACACTACTTTTTCATAATAATATTTGTTGTTCTTGGGAATTTATTCTTACATAAGATTTAATATAATTTTATCCAATTCATCTAATTCTGTGTATATTCTAATTACTATATTAGTTTCATAGGGCTGCTGTAAGAAATTACCACAACCTTGGTGGCTTAAGACAACAGCAATTTATTATCTTACAGTTCTGGAGCCCAGAATTCCTAAATCAAATTGTCATCAGGGTTGTTTCCATACATAGTGTCTGAGAGAGAATTCCTCCCATGCCTCTATCCTAACTTTCTGGTGGTTCCAGCAGTATTTGGCATTCCTGAGCTTGTAGAAGCATTTTTCCAATCCTCTTCTCCATCTTCACAAGGATTTCCCAGCTTTCCCTTCTCTATGTGTGTCAAATCTCCTTCTTTCTCTCATAAAGACACCAGTCATTGGATTTAGGATGCCCAGGATGATCTCATCTTAATATCCTTAATTTAATTATATCTGCAAAGGCCTTATATCCAAATAAGGTCACATTCACAGGTAACAGGAATTAGTACTTGGACATAATTTTTGGGAGACACAATTCAACCCATTACCATTGCATTCATTTAGGTAGCAATTTTGGATGAATTTGAAATAATTCACTCAAAAACAAAGTATTTCTTTCTGATAGTTCAAATAATTTTATACCTCAGTAAGTTTTTAATTATTTTTTTGTTTAGGTCATTTATGTTACTTATTGTTTGTTCCTAATATTTTATATTTTTTGTTATTTTTAAAGGAATAATTTCTCTCTATGTCATCATACTACCAAAATTTTAAAAAGCTATTGATTTCTTCATATTTCTCTTGCATTATAAGTTGAATTGTGTCCTTCCAAAATTCATATGTTGAAATGATGTCAGAGTAAAATTGGACATATTAGTATAAATTCTTGTTTATTTTAACACACGCATACACATATGAGAGAGAGGGAGAGAGGAAGAGAGAGAGGAAAGAAAAAAAGAGAGGGAGGGGAAAAAGGGAGGAAGATTATACATGAGTTAGTATGCATGTACATATTTTCTATTTCTGTCCACCGAGATGTCTGATAGTAATGAACATAACCAGTGTCCAGATATTGGTTACTAATTTCCATTTCCCAATAGAATAAGCCAGCACTCCTTGGAGACATAGATTATTCTAGGATTGGAAAAGGAGAATAAGCCTGGAGACTTTTTGTAGTTCCAGAAAATAAGAAAGTGCTGAATAAAAGGGAGGGAGAATATCAAAAGGGCACAGGAGCTAATTTGAAAGAGCTATCAATGGTCAAAGCTGGACCGATTTGAGCAACAGAGTAAATAAACCTAGTATTGGATTAAAACTCAGAGGATAAATTAAATGTTGATGAGCATGTACTAATATAAATAAATGATTGTACAAATAAGTGGAAGAGATGGAAGAAATGTTTTTTATGGATTATTTCCAAATAATGCAGAAACAATGAGAGATAGAAAATCACAATTAGAACACCGGTTATAAGGACTCCAGCAATATCAACAATGTGTGCCAAAATTATTGGGTAAAAGTAACAGAGAAACAATATTTGCGCTGCCCCAGTGTAACTGCCCCAAACTTTTCATTATTGTGAGGGTTTTATTACATATCTACGAATTCTTTGTTATTCTTCCCTTTCAATGAGGAGCTTAATTTCCCTTCCCTTAAACTTGAACTAGGCTTAGCAACGCAAATATAATAGATAGAATATGGAATGGGAAAAAAGTAAGTTTCTAGTGCAGAAATCAGGCAGACACCATCTCACCCGATGTTAACATCATCAGTGGTGAGTTGTGTGGATGTCACGAACTTCCTAATATGATGTGATGAGAATGATGTTACATCTCTGTGGCATTCTTTCTAAAAATCAGTAAGTCCTTCTAACCATGGGAGAATATAAGACAAACACAAATTGAGGGACATTCCACAAAATGCTTGGCCAGTACACCTCAAAAGTTGCAAGGTCATAAATGACATGGAAAGACTGGAAACATGTCACAGATTGGAGAGTAAGGACAGCTGGTAATTAAATGCAGCATGGTATCCTGGATTGGACCTTGGAACTTGAAGATGGTAAGTGATGGAAAAATGATAAAATCCAAATGAAGATTCTAGTTTAGTTAAGTATTGTGACAGTGTTAATTTTTTAGTTTGGTTTCATTAAAGATGCCATAATCCATAAAATATTGACATTGTAGGAATCTGAGAGAGGTATACACGAACTGTCTTCTATTTTTGCAACTCTTGTGTAAATGTGAAGCTTTTTCAAAACAAAAATTCTTTTTAAAGCAGGTATCCAAAGAGATCCTAGGCAAATGCAAAAAAGGAAGGAAGGAAGGAAGGGGAATTCAGGATGATAATGTTAAAATCACATGAGATTAAATCTATGCTTAAATGCTCCAAAGAGAATAAAGAGCAAACTATGCCATAATCAGAGAAGAATTTCTGAAGAATGTAAAATATATTTAAAACTGTACACCTAAAACCACATAGCAACTAAATATACATTTTAAAACTAATGGAAGTGCAGTCACAATGTGACAGTTTCCCTCTTTATAATTCTCCAGAATTCTCTTTCCCTTAGGATCTCCTCTGACTTGCAGAGGCAGTAGTATGAGAATTTCCTTCCAAGAAACAGACAAGGTTTGAAAGGAAAAAGGAAGCTGAAGTCACATTGTTTCTGTTCAGCTTCAAAGGCATGAGAATTCCCATGGCCTTTCTACACTTTCTTAAGAAACACCTGCTTTGGTCCTGGAGGTATCTGTGGTCAATACCAAGGGTTTTGTGAAGTTAGTGAATCTTCTCAAGCCTTTGTGAACCAACAATCAGCTAAGAGGTTATTAGGGGTTCCCTGACTTTTGCTCTTTCTAATAGTTGTATCCGTACCCAAGTAGTCTTCTTCAATCTTGCCCAATCTGAAATACCTGACATGCTTTCTTTTTCTTGAGCTGAACCTACTAATTAGAAAAAGAATGTTCTAAATTTTTATATTATTATAAAATATTATTGTATTGATAGTTTTCAAAACTCTTTCAGAGTTTTCAAAACCTCTTTCAGAATTGTCAGGTGTAGTGAAAAACCAAACAGAGAAGAATAGACAAATTGAATGAAAATATTAGCAAATTAAATTTAATGAGAATGTTTGTATCTTGAATAGAAAGTGTATACTTTTACATATATTTCTGAAAAGACATATGAATCACATAATTCATGAAAAATATGCTAGCAAATATTTAGAAGTAAAGATTTTATAAGCCATGTTATTTTATCATAGTGTGATAGCATTAAAAATAAATGAGAAAAGAAAAAGAAATTCAGGAACAAGAATGACAAATAATCAAAAATATATTACAGCATTAAGGAATTTTAAAAAGCAATGCTCTCATTTGCAATGTTTCATTACTTTTATACTGAAAAGTTTTCCTTTCCTCCCCCTCCCCCCATTTAAAGATCAGGTTGATCACATATTTCTTCTAATTTAAAAATGTGTGCGTGTGTGTGTGTGTGTTGCTAACTCTTTGGACTACTTGAAAAATATTTTGATATGTGTGTGGTGGAAACTGCTATTTGTATACCCATATCCGCTGTCTAATGTAATTGTAGCTAACACATAGCTTTTCAACTAGAGAATCCATTTCTAAGTGTGCTTTGCATCGGGGTTTGTCCGTGTGACTAAGTCACTACCAATGGAAGATGGGTGGAAGTGATGGGTGCCATACCTAAACTTCCTGTATCTTTGAATGCATTCTTCCTCATGTGCATCCTTCTCCCTTTCCATGCAGTAGCACATGGGAATGTAGGAATATTAGTACTCCAAGCTTTGTCAATCAAGTAAGGACAAAACTCCAGGAGATGGACAATGGAAAAATTATGAGTCCTCATTTCTTTAGCTGATTGTTTTATTTTTGTTGGAGTAGTGGGGCTATTTGTTACAGTAGTTTATTCTTCATTCCAACTACTATGTTATATAAAGCAAACTGATTTTTCCCCTGCAGAGCCAATTAAATTGTCCAGCTGTAGAAATTGAATTTCCTTCTTTTGAATTTCTAGCTTTGATATATTAAAATCTTATATATTCAAATGCCTTTTTCTGAGTTATCTATGCTCCTCTGATATGTCTCATTCACTTTTGTTTTCTTAAGCTCAAGAAAAATACATGATCAAAGAGTCAGAGAATCTTAGAACTTAGTGGAACTTAGTGGCCATTTGGTCCACAATTTCCTGGCTATTAAAAAAAATAATGTCTGCAAGATAAGAACAGATATTTTTCTAAAAATAAAGAGTAAATCAAAGAGTTTCTGGTATTAATTAAGTTTGGGAAATTCTGTGTACTGCTTTTCTCTTCCAAAGACTTGCAGAATATATTAGGATATCAAAGGCTTTGTAAAATCTTACAATAAGTGAGTATTTCTCAAATGCATATAATCATTATACTCCTTTTAAATGGGGCACATTTCAATAAGTTGAGAAGTGGTGTTCCACCAAACATTGTGAAACACAAATAAGTTCTATGTATCACCCCACATAGCATCTTTTATATTACATCTAGCTCCTACTAAGAGATGTCTAATACCAAGGCATTCCATGGCTTTTCACTTTCCCTTACTGGATTATCCTAACTGTTGGAGATGGCTTTGTAATGGGCTTATAAAAACATATGAAACACAAGTTCAGTGATGTTGGAAAATTATAAAGTTTCTCAAATGAGCATAATCCCTCTTAGATGGTCAGTGAGGAACAAGATTATTGTTTTCCATGACAGAGAGTAGATGCCAAAATGGATGCAAATTATCAAAACTCTTCACAATAGGTGAATTATAATGCTCAATTACATGACGACCAGAAAATGGTGGGTGTTGACTCTATTCCCACATGACTCTCTGGCAGGGGCAATGAATGGTCTGCATTTGTTTAAAAGGCTGGGATGCCTGTATATGCTGATTCATTCTGCCCTCTGTGTTCCTTCATCCCAAACACAGTAGTCTGCTTTACATCTCATCTCATAGTTTATTTTCTTCTCCAATTTTCAAAATTATTTGTACTCTTGAAACCAATGTGTGTTTTTCTAATCTCCTTCAGCCTTTCTAGGCTGTGAATCTCTTGAAGGTTTGGATTTTGATACTATTAAATCAATGCTTTTGAAGTTCGGAAGCTTTTGCTCAAAAGTATTATCTTTTACACATTTTTCAAAATCTTTTTTGATGCTCCACAGCTGAGCAGTTGTATCTCTATTTTTAGCCTATCCTCTATAACCCTTTTTTGGGACATAATAGCAAATATCCTAAAATCTGAGTAGAAAAAAGAGTCACATGTTAATAAGAAGACAGCTTTGTCTGGGAAAGCTGTGATAACTAATATATGCAAATATTATTCTCATACATCTTATTCTTAATAAGTTTTATTTGTGGCTGTCAAATATGACTTCTGAAATAACAGGAAAAAAAAAACTGAGTATAGCTACCCTATCCCACCAAGTCTTTCCCTCACACCACACATCCCCTCAGTTACTTCTGATACGTAATCATTTTCGCATTCTCTACTCCCTTCTTGATTTATTCTTTCTCATCCTAATCCGGGTGTTACGTGCATCTTTTTAGAGCACATGCTTCATTTAGCCCTATGCTCAAAATATAGACATTCTCATAGAAATATAGTTGGAGAACTGCTTAGAAGGTAGCCCCACCTAGCTTTTGTAAAAATATTTTACCATAAATGAATTTGATCATAATTGTGACCATGATTTTAATTTGGATATGCTTCATCACTTCCAGGAAGTTTAGTTTTAAAATACACATACTATCATAACAGTCATAGCATGAAGTTATTAATAATTTACTGTGGAAAAGATTTTCCAGGTTTTTTTTTCTTTTCTTTTTTTCTGGAACCACAAGAACCTTGATGCTTGAAGAAAACAAGAAGAAAAGGAATACGTATGGTGATAGGGAGTGTGTTTGTTTTCTATACAGCCGTAAAAAATCACCATAAACTTGGGCAGTTCAACACAAATTAGTGTCTTAGGGTTCTGTAGGTTAGAAGTTTGACATGGGTCTTTTTGGGCTAAAATCAAGTTGTCAGTGGGGTTGTTTCTTACTGGAGGCTCTAGGAGATCATCCATTTTCTTGTTTTTTCAAGTTATTGGCAGAATTAAGTTTCTTGCACTTGTAGGACTTAGGTCTCCATTTCCTTATTGGCTATCAGTTAAAGGTGATTGCCAGTTTCTCTAGAGGTTGCCTTTATGCCTGGGCTTATGACTCCTTCCACCATCTTCTAAGCCAGTAATGGTGAGTTGACTTCCTCTTATTCACTGAATCTCCTCTGTTATTTTTCCATCACTTCATCTCTCTGGCCAACTATTCTGTCTCCTCTTCTACTTTTAAGAGTCCATGTGATTGCACTGGACTCACTTACATAACCCAGGATAAGCTCCTTATTTTAAGGCACCCAATTAGCCACTTTAATTTCATGTTCAAGTTTATTTCCCTTTTGCCATGTAAAGTGACATATTTACAGGTTCTAGTGATGAGGATGTGAATATCTTTGTGTGTGTGTGTGGGGGGGTGCAATATTCTGCCTACCACTGAAGAAAAGGATCCTATAAATTAATCAAATTTAGTCTCCCTCTGGGACTCTATGTCCTAGGAAAAATTTCTACTGGAAGCAAAATAGATTCAACTTGAATCTAAGAGGCGATCTGAAAAGTTTTTCAAATACGCTTAGTAATGTTACTTCAATGCTTTTATTTTTGTTCTATTTAGAAAAAAATGGGTAAAAAAAATGGGTATGCTTTTCGTGTGTCCATTCCAAGGCAGACAAAATTGCTAAATATTTACTGAATCATTTTATTTTTCCCTAGAAACACAGAAAAACTACATTTTTCAGTTTTCTGTATCTAGGTTGGGTTGGGCCATTTGACTATTGTTGTCCAATGGTATATTGAACATAAATAATGTATGTCACTTCCAGACTTGAACAATTAAAAAAATGAAACCTCCCTTTTGCTATGACCAGGAAGGAAATATGTCAAGGATGAGGCATCATGATACAAAAGGTTTGGGGTCCTTGAATAACTGAATGGAACATTTCATTCTTCCATCCCTTAGGATGTTATGCAAGTAAATAATACACTTTATTGTGTTAAGCCTCTGAGATTTGAGGATTCTTTGTTACAGTTTTAACCTCCCTCACTACCATCATCTGTCAAATACTTGCTGAGTATATTAGTCAACTAGGGCTGCCACAGGAAATATCATAGGTTTAAATAACAAATTAATTGTGGAGGTTGGGAAGTTCAAGATCAAGATGCCAGCCAATTCAGTTCCTGATGAGAGCTCTCAAGGAGCAGGCTTCTTGCTGTGTTATCATGGTGGAGAGGAAGAGTTCTAGTGCCTTTTCCTCCTTTTTACAAGGGTACAAGCCTTATTAGGTAATAGCCCCATCTCTAAACTTCATTGAACCTTAATTGCCTCCTAATAAGCCTTATTTCCAAATACTCACATTGGACTTAAGTCTTCAGCATATGAATTTGGGGGCGGGGACATAAAATTCAGTCTATAGTACAGAGACTTTACTTTCTCAAAAAGTTGAATCATAAATCATCAAATATAAAAAAGAGAAAAAAATCTGACCAGTGGTCCCAGATTTAGCTATGTATCAGAGACACTTGGAAGTACTTTATAAAAAATAATATTTCTGGTCTTACCCCTAAAGTTAATGAATCAAAATCTCCAATGACTTTAGAGCCCATCAAATCCAACTTTCATATTATCCTGATGAGAAACATAAGATTCAAGCTTCTTAACCTCATTGCCCCATAGACTGTTGATGTCACAGTCAGCACTAGAATCCACATTTCTTGATTGTTAGACCACTGAAACTTCATTTCTTCCATACTGTCATTCTTAGTACAACTCATGAGAGTTGTGAAGATATGTAAATTGAGTAGTTTGAAGCAAAAGTACTAAAATTTTTTTCCCTGAAATGTCCATAAATTAAATTCTAACTTGCTACTTTTATAACACCTCCACCTCTGCCCAATTTTGTAAACATGAATGTCTACATTAGACAATTTCATGTCACGAAAAGTATTGTGTGGGGTTTCAGCTACCTCAACTATGATGAGAATGATTTGTTAGAGTTCCAATCTCAACTCGTGGCATTTGGTGACTAATTGTTTTTCTCAGACACTCTATCCCATCCCATTTAGTATTTGCTTACCCACAGAAATTTTATCAAATATTTGAAAAGCTGTTTCTGAAACAGTATTTTTATCTTTGAGAAAGATACGTTTGAATTAATTGGAAACTGAAAAATGTCAACAGTTGTCATCTTGCTGTTGAGTAAGTGAGAAGACTATGTTCACTGCAACTGAGGAGAGTCAGTACCACCATCAGAACTCACACACCTGCTCCCACCAGAAATGTTTGTAGTGAATTTTCTTTTCAGATATAAGGATTCATGACAGTGATCTGAAGTAAAATAAAATGTTTCACAATAACTAAAGTTGCTTATGGAAAAGAATTTCCACCTCTTACCAACCACTGTAATTTACCACTTCGAAATAAATTAAGACATTGTTTAAAGTAACTCAAATATATAAATGTATACACTGCGTGCACACACACACCAGTTGATTTAAACCTTAATGGCAATATTCCTTTTGTATTCTCTGTCAATGTGGAGGTATAAAAGCTACTACTTATCTTACTAGCCAGATTATAATTTTGTTTCTCCCTTTTCCTATGTTTATCAAATTAGATGTATGGGTGGGGGTTATATAATTGCTTTACGTCCAAAAGAAAAAATGAGAAGGGATGTAGGATGTGGGTGAAGAAAGTGGGAAAAGATTATATAAAATTATAGTTCTTTGTGTTTCTGACTGCTGATCACAGCCAGAATTTGTCTAGAAAGAGGTATCACTTATGAAACTAGGCAAGTGAAAAATAACTAGCTTCATTAAAAATAGTAGTAATGAAAGAGAACCTACCTAGTATTGAATATATTTGTGTACAACTGCAAACCGTAGGCTTGGTTCCGGTGCTATAGCCATTCACAGGTTAGAAATTATGTCATGTTTTGTCCAAACCTGCTTAGAATTTAATGCAAGCAGCCACATATCACTAAATATCAGAGTGAGTAGTATCTCTTTCTTATATCTCCAACCAAGGCCTTAGTTTTAGTAATGTGAAGGGTATGACAGGGAATGGAAGAAGGCTCCTACCAGGTAGAACCATTGGCTCTCCCAGGGACTATTCTATAGCCCCAACCAAGCCACAAACCTGTGGGTCACGTAACTCCTGCTGTCCTACCCAGCAAATTTCCAAGAGCTCCTGGGTGTTACAATGCCACCAATGTGGAAAATCAGAATGGCCGCTAAAACCGTCAGTCTTTAAAGTTTTCCATATTGATGGCTACCGCCAAAACATAAAAACTGATAGCCAACTCTCATATCATCTTAGATCCTAGCTCCACTATTTAAATTATACTATTCCTAACCTAACTTGATCTCTGCTCACATCATAGCAAGTCCTAGCTGCTCTTGAATCAAGTTAGTGCCACGTTTGAGGCTCATTCTTCACAGATTCTAAACTGATCTTCCCGAGGCTGTTCCTGTAGCCTCAATGTTGCCAGAAACCTAGGTCAAAGATGACTATTCTCTATAAAATCATACTTTTTAATTCTCCTTCTTCCCTTTCTTCTTCTTCTCCTCTCCTCCTCCTCCTCTTTCTCCTTCTGCCTCTTCTTCTTGTAAAGGCGAAAAGTTGATGTCAACTAATAACTTCAGTTAATTGTTTGTCTTTTGGGAACACTGTGATGAGAAGGCGTGTGAGGGTCCAGGGTTGAAGAGTGCTCTGATGGATAAAAAATGCCTTTCATTAAGTACGGAGAATGTGTGACACGAATTTGCCATCCCAGTGTTGTACTTTCTCTTGAGTCTCTACGGAGATAATGCTACGCCTAACCAAGATACATCCAGGACCGCTTCCCACTTGGAAAACATTGCTACATGGAATGAAGTATAAGGCAACAATGTTAATAAGTAGAGAGTGCAGGAGTCATGTATCTATTGCCATTATTATTTCCCCAAGCCAATCCTTTTTTAAGGAAATCTTAAACAAATTCATTCTACCCGCACTATTACTAGGTCCCACCTTCCTTTCTATTTTACCAAATCCTGCTACCCTTTTCACTAAACTAACCAGTGGTCTGTACCTAATAACTCATCTTTTTTATTTTTATTTTATTTTTTTTTTTAACGTTTATTTATTTTTGAGACAGAGAGAGACAGAGCATGAACGGGGGAGGGTCAGAGAGAGAGGGAGACACAGAATCTGAAACAGGCTCCAGGCTGTGAGCTGTCAGCACAGAGCCCAATGCAGGGCTCGAACTCACGGAGTGCAAGATCATGACCTGAGCCGAAGTCGACTGCTTAACCAACTGAGCCACCCAGGCGCCCCTCATCTTTAACTAAGACCTTGAACTGGTCTCTCTGTAAATCAGGCAATTATAAAAGGGCTAGAGTGTCAATTTATTTAAATAATATTACTTTCCATATCAATGTGGAATCAACATGAATGATTGAACCATCAAGCATGAAGATATATGTCAGTGATTAAGCTCTTCAAAATAAACAAAGGTATTATGGTAACTTTATGCCAATAGAAATGGTCTCAAAGTTTGTCAATTAACAGATATTCTTTGACACAAAGAAAAAATGTATTAATACGCTATATATTAGCTCTGCTATTCTGCTTTGGTTGATGTTTTTTCTTGAGCATGAATAATCAGTGGTGTTTAGATGGCCAAGTTGTTTATTTTATTTAATTTTTTATTTTTTTTACCGTTTATTTATTATTGAGAGACAGAGAGCATGAACATGGGAGGGAGAGACAGAGAAAGGAGGAGACACAGAGTCCGAAGCAGGAAGTAGGCTCCAGGCTCTGAGCCATCAGCACAGAGTCCAATGCCGGGCTCGAACTCACAAACCGCGAGATCATGACCTGAGCCTAAGTCAGACGCTCAACTGACTGAGCCACCCAGGCGCCCCCCCAAGTTCTTTATTTTAAAATATTTATCTAACAAGCCTCAGCTATAGCAAAACAGCATATGAGGTACCTCTACATCAAGAGAACACAAACTTCAAAAGACCAACGTATCAAAAGTTGACTTAAGAACAGATATTATTCACAATGAAAAGTAATTCTGAATATAACTTTTCATAATACCCACATGCCACTATTTTCCATTTTTATAGTATAAATATATCAATGGAAATTTGAGTTCATTAATTTATATGTATAGACAATTCTTGGTTCACTTACTAAAGCTTAATACCTTCCTTATGTTTTTAGAGTAAGAAAGAAAATGGGTACAAAAATTTCTAAAATTTTTGTCTCACTTCCTCTGAGATGCAAGCACTCCATTATGGAGACCTCTACCTCAGTAAAACTATTAATTTTCCAACATGTTCATTTTCAGAAAATAACAGAGGTCTTGAAGATACACACAGGAAAATTTCTGTTGGATAATACAACTGTCTAAACTCAAGTCTCTTCAGACATCCTTCACAAGATCAACAAGGTGAGAAAATTAAACTGCACAAGCTTATACATACACAGAATAACTAGGAAATAGGTGATACTACAAACTTCAATGTTAGTTGGGAAATAACTGTCTGAAGCCATTAAAGACATTTCGGAACCTCCATTAGAATGACCAGAAGTCAGAGACTCTATGAAAAAGAGAAGGCAATGAAAGGCTTGCTTTGTTTGAAGACAGGTAAAATTCCCATCAGGAAAAGTTAACACTCTGATTTGGAAATACTGAGAATGGCTGTTGAGACAGTAGGATATGCACAACTAAACTCTGGTGGAAAAAATATGTATCAATCACTATGGGGCACTTGGGTGGCTCAGTCGGTTAGCATCTGACTTTGACTCAGGTCATGATCCCATGGTCCATGAGTTTGAACCCCTCATCAGGCTCTGTGGTGACAGCTCAGAGCCTGCATCCTGCTTTGGATTCTATGTCTCCCTCTCTCTGTGCCTCCCCTGCTCACACTGTCTGTCTGTCTGTCTCTCTCAAAAATTGAATAAAAAACTCTGTGCCTCCCCTGCTCACGCTGTCTCTCTCTCAAAAATTGAATAAAAAATTAGGAAATTAAATTATATATATTTATCAGTTATATATGTATGTGTGTGTGTGTGTGTGTGTGTGTGTATATATATATATATATGTATATACATACATACATATATCTCACTCTGGAAGTGGGTGGAGGTGGAAATTGCCAGAGATGGGTCATGAAGGGAATTTTCTGGGGCAATGATGAAGTACTGTATCTTGAATTGATGGTGGGTTACTTAGTTGTATGGTTTGTCAAAACTCATCAAATGAGACACTTGATATCTGTACGCTTTTATTTTAATTTTAGTATTTTGAGAGGGATTGTATTAAATCTGCAGATTGCTTTGGGTTATATGGACATTTTAACAATATATGTTCCTTCAAACAGTGAGCATGGAATATCTTTCCATTTGTTTGTGTCATCTTCAATTTCTTTCATCAATGTTTTATAGTTTTCAGAGTATGGGTCTTTCACCTCCTTGGTTAAGTTTATTCCTAGGTATTTTATTATTTTTGATGTAATTATAAATGGGCTTGTTTTCTTAATTTCCTGTTATTTCATGGTTAGTGTAAATAAATGCAAGTTTTCTATATATTAATTTTGTATCCTGCAACTTTACTGAATTCATTGATCCATTCTAGTGGTTTTTTGGTGAAGTCTTTGGGGGTTTTCTATATAAAACATCATTTCATCTGCAGAGACTGAAAGCTTACCAAATCTGGATGCCATGCCTTTTACTTCTTGTTTTTGTCCAGTTACTGTGGCTAGGACATCCAGTACTATGTTGGATACAAATGGTGAGAGTGTAGATATCACTGTCTTGTTTATGACCTTAGAGGAAAAGCTCTCAGGTTTTCACCATTGAATATGATACTAGCTGTGGTTTTTCATATATAGCCTTTACTATATTGAGGTATGTTTCCTCTCAACCCACTTTGTTGAGAGTTTTTTTTATTATGAATAGATATTGTACTTTGTCAAATGCTTTTTCTGCATCTATTGAGATGATCATGTGGTTTTTATCCTTTCTCTCATTAATGCGATATATCACATCGATTTATAAACATTGAACTGTCCTTACATTCCTGGAATAAATTTCATTTGATTATGGTGAATGATTTAAAAAAATTTTTTTTTAATTTTTTTTTTAACTTTTATTTATTTTTGAGACAAAGACAGAGCATGAACAGGGGAGGAGCAGAGAGACAGGGAGACACAGAATCCGAAACAGGATCCAGGCTCCAAGATGTCAGCACAGAGCCTGACGTGGGACTTGAACTCACAAACTGCGACATCATGACCTGAGCCAAAGTCAGATGCTTAACTGACTGAGCCACCCAAGTGCCCCTGTGGTGAATGATTTTTTAAAATATATTGTTGGATTCAGTTTGCTAACATTCTGTTGAGGATTTTTTCATCTAAGTTCATCAGCGATATGATGTTTTCTTATGTTTCTTTTTTTGTGGTGTCTTTATCTGCTTTTGATATTGGAGTAATATCAAATGAATGATATTGTAGAATAAATTTGGAAGCTTTCCTTCCTCTTCTATTTTTTGGAAGAATTTGAGAAGAATAGGTATTAACTCTTCTTTAAATGTTTGTAGAATTCACTTGTGAAGCCAGTTTACTTTATTTTTCAATTTTACCTAAAAAATGTAAACATATATTGAGCTCTAGTTAATGATAAGTACCCCAAAGTTGTTAGGGGTATGATTCAATGATAGCAATCTACTATTATTATTACTTTTTGCCTGTGTTGAAGGTGTGGGGTCTCGCTCTCTCTCTCTCTTTTTCAAATTTACATACAAGTTAGTTAGCATATAGTGCAACAATGATTTCAGGAGTAGATTCCTTAGTGCCCCTTACCCATTTAGCCCACCCCCCCCTCCCACAACCCCTCCAGTAACCCTCTGTTTGTTTCCATATTTAGGAGTCTCTTCTATTTTGTTCTCCTCCCTGGTTTTATATTATTTTTGCTTCCCTTCCCTTATGTTCATCTGTTTTGTATCTTTAAGTCCTCATATGAGGGAAGTCATATGATACTTGTCTTTCTCTGACTGACTAATTTCGCTCAGCATAATACCCTCTAGTTCCATCCACATATTGTAAATGGCAAGATTTCATTCTTTTTGATTGCCAAGTAATACTCCATTGTATATATAAACCACATTTTCTTTATCCATTCATCCATCGATGGACATTTGGGCTTTTTCCATACTTTGGCTATTGTTGATAGTGCTGCTGTAAACATGGGGGTGCATGTGTCCCTTCTAAACAGCATACCTGTATCTCTTGGATAAATGCCTAGTCGTGCAAAGCAATCTACTATTATATATACTAAAAAGAGAGTGTGGGGAAGGACTAGAGAGAAAGAGAGATAGTTTTGTGATAAGGAAAACAGCAAAATGTTCATTGTGAAATCAAGTTTAATTCTTTCAACCTTTATATACTTGAAACATTTCCTTTGTAAGAGAAAAGTTCAAGAAAGTTTTTTATCCTAATCTGTATTTCTCTGTTTAAAATATGAAAAAAATGTTTAAAATTGTAAGCCATGATCGATGAAGAAAGTTTTCTACCTACCACAGGAGTTAATGAGAAAATCTCTTGCATTAGTGTCTATCAATTTCAGGAAATTAGGCTAACCTCTAAAAGTTGTAACACTTCTATTAGTTTAGCAACCCTGCAACATGTTTTTCTTTTTTTATAATCATGACATTGTGAGGACCCAGTGATATACAAATTTGTACATTTATTTGTTTATTCGTATAATTCGTAAATTATCTAGTGCCTAAAATGTGCCAGACACTTTGCAAGGCCTTAAGAATACAAAGTGAGGAGGGCCTGGATGGCTCAGTCAGTTAAGCATCCAACTCTTGATTTCAGCTCAGGTCCCTCATTATCTCACGGTTTGTAAGATCAAGCCCCACATCAGGCTCTGCGCTGACAGCACTGAAACTGCTCGGGATTCTGTGTCTCCCTTCTGTCTCTGCCCTTTCCCTGCTCGCATTCTCTTTATCTCTCTCAAAATAAATAAATAGGCATTAAAAGAAACTACAACAGTGAACAGTACAGAGATAATCCCTGTCCCCTGAAGAGTCAACTGTAGTGGAGGAGGGGGCAATTGGGCATGCCATTGTGATAAATGAGTTTTGTGTTCTGATAGCCAAAGTTCATAATGCTAGTGAAGTCTGTTACAGGACACCTGCCAATTCAAGTAAGAGTCTTATCTCTATCTCTCAGGTCCTATTTAGTGCAGCCAGTGAGGTGGTTCAGCAATGAGGGTAAAATACTTTCACACATCTGTTGGTAGAAATATAGATTAATACGTCTTGCTAAGATTTTAGCTAAGTTATGTTAGAAGTAACATAGCACAAAAATTAAGTGCCTTATTCTAGACTGCCTGACTCCAGCACTCACCAAGTTTACCACCCTTGTCAAGTTGTTACACATTTTGTCCTTCACTTCTCTCGCTTGTAAATTAACAAGCATAATAACATCCACTATATATGACTATTTGACACACAAAAAAGAATTGATATATGTGAAGTGCTTGGAGCAGTCCTTCATATATAGTAAACATTCAATGAATGTTGATTCTTGTGTGCTCACTGACTGTTTGATCAGATTCCCTTTATCCTGTAGGAAAGGTTAAAGACTCTTCTGTTTTCAGTGAACAGTTTCCTCCAAATATAATTGGGAAAGTTAAATATTTGTCATTAACCCCGCAGGAAACAATCCTAGTGAGAGTGTTGAAATGGAGAGACTTGCATAAAGGGAGTACTTCAGGAGAAAGAAAAAGGGATGTCAGTTATATTATGCAGAGACTAGCTAGCAAGACTCTGTGCACAAGTGAAGGTGTTACTGAAGCCCAGGGTGAGCTGGAGACTTACAGGAGGTGCCATGAGGATAGAAGAACACCACCAGTGCCAGAGTTGCAGTATAAAAGGCAGAGAGTAAGCAGGGATGAAAACATATCCGACTGACCATGACTGGCTAAATACTCCGTCCCCCCCCAAACAGGTGAGGAGATAGCTTGAAAGATGTAGGGAACAGTTACCTAGGTTCAGAGGAAGGAAAGAAAATGTGGAGAATGGATCTGGAGTGGTAAATGAAGAAAAGTCAGAATACTTTCTACCTAGAGACTAAATAGACTTTTGGCAAATGGGTCACGTTAAGAAATTTGCCATTTTGACGCAATACTGAGCACTCCGGTAAGGGGAAGACTCCCTAAGGAAAGGCAGCCTTAAAGAATGTAGTGGTTGGTCGTTCACACGTTCAGGATTTGCTATTCCAGGATGCAAAGGTGTCACACTTAATGATTTATGTTGCAGAATTGGCTCCACCTCTGCACAAGTTCATTCACTTTTCCTGCAAAGAAAAATTTTTACTAGTAATTTTCTAGGAAATATTTTGCAATTAATGCATTTTTCATGAACAATATAGCAACATATTTAGAAACAGAATGGAAAAGACCAATAAAATTTAGCAAGAATAACATTTTTCTGTGGTAATTTCTAAATATCCTGGTTTTTACTACCTAAATATAAAAATAATCCTTTATCTAAATAATCCTTGAAGGCTCATTAAAATAATTTATTTTAGTTCCTATTCTATAAAAGTACATTTTGGGGGTGGAGATATGATACTCACTTTTGTTTTTTGTTTTTTTTTTTTCATACTCTTGCTTTCTGATTTTCTCTTTTAATCCAAAAGTAGACTTGGGTATCTGTAGTTAAAGTCATCACCAAATTTTCTCCAGTTACCTAAGCTTCACCTCCCAGGGCAAGCCTGAAAAACCTTGAAAGGAGTTCAATCATGTTTTCACTTGCTTATTTAATTTTGCTTTTCATTATATTGTGCCTGCACAAAGCTTTTTATTTTTATTTGTAAAAAGCTGGTAATTTTCTCCCATCACTTTCATTTTGTTTTTTTGAACATTTCTAAAAGTGTCATCGCCTCATGGAGTTATTACTTAAGGGTTTACTCACAAAAGAAGAGGTTCATTTTCATAGTGATAGCAAAAAAAGTTACTTTCTCGTAGTAGTATTTAAGTACAATCTTCAATGATCGGATTACCTGCAGCTATTTGCCAGTAACTGGATAGGGTCATGTAACTTTTTCTACTGGAAGATTTATTGCCTAGATTTTTAAGGGAAAACCCCTCCTGTTCCACTAATTGACTTCATATTGTTCTAAATTTTTTTCATTATGATTGTTATTCGCTTAGATTTTTGTATTTCGTATTTTATATTTATATACAAAAATATATGTTTCTTGTAGAAAATGTAGTTTACAATTGATACATTTGAAACATGCAAATGACAAAAAGTACAAACTATCATTACACATATGCAGATTTCACCAACAATCACCTAACAAATAGTTTAGTACTTACATGTTAGAAAGCCAATAATTTACTGTAAATTCCCATAACTTACATTCTAATTTATATTTCTGTTTATACATGTGTCTTCACTTTGGGACAATGGGCCTGGTAAGAGCAGAATCATGTAATTCCTCATTATAACTCTCTTCTTATTGCTTAGCACCTTACCGATACAAAATAGACAGTAAACAAATATTTTTAAAGGACTAAGTGCATAATTGAACAAATAAAAAGATGCGATTGAGTGCACATGGTATTATAATCTAAGATTTTTTTTTAATAACTCAAAGTAAATAAGCGGTGGTTCATAAGATGACACATTTTTGAAAAAATATGTAAGGCATGTATATAAGGTCACAAATAAGTACTGTTTGTAAGTAACATCAACATACTTAACTCTCACTTCAGTATCAATCCTATTTGCTTTGAACAGATTGAAGCACCAGCAATAATGGATTCTGTTATCTAGCATCAAAATAACAAGATATCAAATTATCACAAAAGCTGAAGTTACATACACCAGTTCAATTTTCTGAGCCTTTTTATAAATAATTTTTTAAGTTTATTTTGAGAGAGAGTGAGTGAGAGAGCGAACAAGCAGGGGAGGGGCAGAGAGAGAGGGAGACAGAATCCCAATGTCAGCGCAGAGCTTGACACAGGACTTGAACTCACGAACTGTGAGATCATGACCTGAGCTGAAATTAAGATTGGACGCTTAATCAACTGAGCCACCCAGGTGTCCCCTGAACCTTTTTTAAAAGGAAGATTAACAGCAATACTTAAAGACAAGACAAAATAGGGGCACCTGGGTGGTTCGGTCTGTTAAGTGTCAGACTCTATTTCAGCTCAGGTCATGATCTCACAGTTCATGAGATTGAGCCCTCCATTAGGCTCTGCACTGACAGCACAGAGCTGGCTTGGAATTCTCTCTCTCCCTCTCTCTCTGTCCCTCCCCTTTCTCAAAATAAATAAATAAACATTAAAAAATATTTTTATAAAAGACAAGACAAAATGAAAAACAGTATCTTCTGATATTGCTTATACAGAGTAGCATGTTCTTGTAAGAACATACAAGTTCAAAATATTATTCTCCATATTTTGTGACATTACTTATCCCATGTAAAACTATTTTCTGTCAATATTTTGATTTTACATAATCCAGGTATACTCTCATGTGCCCATACACATGTACCAAAATTTGAGAGTGATTTTCCAGCTCTAATAGTTTGTAAGCCAATAATCCTAACATTTTAGGAATGCACTTGTCATGTAAAATCAAAGAGGCCCCGAAAGCACCACTTAAGCTTAAGCTCACATATATTGTCAACACTTAGAGCAAACAAGTTGTTGAATTAATTAACTATAATGTTTTAGAGCATATTAAAAGCACTTAACATCTGATCACAAGTATGCATACCTTAAATAGTGTCTCACTTTGGCTTCCCTGACTTATTTAATCCAAACAGTAATAGCCTTTGCTATGCTGTAGAGCTGGCTTTGCAAAAACAACACAAGAAAATCTAATATTAAAACCATTTCACATCACTTGAGTTTATCTAGGTAGAGAAATAAAAATGTTTATGTGCTGAATTTTATTTGAACACTTCATAACAACAAAACATCAAAAAATATTCTTTTGAATATAACACAAAATAATAAAAAAGCTATAAAAGCAATTGCTGGAAACTATTAGCTAGTTCCTGGAAAAGGCAGAAATATTCACTAAAAAGGAAGGCACTCTGATATTAAAAGACAACTAAAAGCAAGTTTTCACATAGGTTCAAAATATTACATTCAATCAAAAATTTAAAAAAAATGATGGATAAGACGTTTGCTTTTGAGAAGATGGAGAAGACATAATTCCCCCTATTTTTTCTGCTACATACAACTAAAAATTATGATCACAAGCATAAGTATGCTTTGAAAAGTGGAGAGAAAGCATGCCAGCTAGGAACCTCGGGGCATGAGGATCCACATGGTGTTGAGCTCCCTGGGTTTTCTGATTTGATATTAAAGGAGGCCTAGTAGAGAGTATGTTCACCCCTGACCAGCAGTAATGAGACCATCCTCATGGTAGTGTCAGTGGAGGCCACATGGGGAGCCAGAACTCCCACTCACATCCAGTAGTAATCAGGAGACTTGCCTTCCCTTGACTATAAACAATAGCTAATTGGGAAATCTAGACTTCTGTCTCCATTTGACAGTAAAAATGTGGGGCCCACTTTCCCCTAACCGAATAGTGTCCAAAAAAGTCCAGTTAAAACAGAATATTTAAATAAGATCCAGAGTTTCATACATAATGAAAAGTGACCAGGTTTCAACTGAGTATCATTTCTCATACCAAGACTGGGAAAAAATCTGAAGTGGAATGAAAAAAGACAATAAATGCCGTGAGATGATGACAGACAGAATGATCTACCAAAGGTTTTATTTATTTTTAAATTATTTTATTTATTTTTGAGAGAGAGGAAAACACAGTGTGAACAGGGAAGGGGCAGAGAAGGATGGAACATAGACTCTGAAGCAGGCTCCAGGCTCTTAGCTTTCAGGACAGAGCCTAACGTGGGGCTCGAACTCATGAACAATGATATCATGACCTAAGCCGAAGTCGGCTGCTTAACCAACTGAGCCACCCAGGTACCCCCTTTGCCAAAGATTTTAAAGCAGTCAAGACAAAAATGCTGCAACAAGCAATTTTGGATGTGATCGAGACAAACTAACTAAAAAACCTCAGCAAATAAATAGGAAGTCTTAGCAAATAAATACAAGATATAAAGAAGAACAAAAATAGAAATTTTAGAGCTTAAGAAGGCAATAGTCAAAAAAACAAAACCAAAACAAAACAACAAATTCAGTTGATAAATTCAATAGTAGAGTGGTGGAACCAGAGGAAACAATCAGCAAACTAGAATACAGAACAAGGAAATCTACCTGATATGAACAACAGAGAGAAAATATGTTGGAAAAATAAGTGAACAAAGCTTTAAGAACCTGACATTATAACAAAAATGCTAGCATTCATGTCATTAGAACCCTAGAAGAAGAGGAGAAAGAAGATATTACTGAGAAAGTAATTTAAAAAATATTGGCTGAAAACTTTCCAATTTGGTAGAATATATAATTCTACAGAAACTGAGCAAACACTTAATAGGATAGAACCTAAAGAAAGTCACTCCAAGATCAAGTATAATTAAACTTCTGAAAAATAAGACAAGAAAAAAATCTTGAAATCAGTCAGAGGAAAACAACACTTTACCTACATGGGAAGATAAATTGGAATGATGCTGCATTTTTAATTGGAAACCATGGAAATAAAAACAAATAAAAAAAGTGGCAGAATACTTTTCAAGTGCTGAAAGGAAACTACAACCCAGAATTCTATACCCAGTGGAAACATCCTCAGGATTGAAGGGGGTATAAAGACATTTCAGATGAAGGAAATCTAAAAAAAAAAGTGTCATCTGTAGATGTATTACAAAGAAATAACTAAAGTAAATTCTCTAAACAGAAAATAAATGATAAAGAAGGAACCTTGGAACATGAGAAAGGAAAAATGAAATGAAATGAAATACACATAAAAATATATGAAATAAAATGTATACATAATGTAACTTCAATACATACATACAATAGCATTTCCTTTACCTTTTGAATTTACTAAATTATGTTTGACGGTTGAAAAATATAACATGGTTTGATGGGGTTCTAAATTTAGAAAAAAATATTAAAACAGTTATAATTTGTGGAGGAAAAAAAGAATGTAAAGGAAGTAGTCATGAACTAAATAATGTCCTCCCCAAATTCGTGTCTGCCAGGAACCTCATAATGTGACCTTATTTGGAAATGGTGTCTTTGCAGATATAATTTGTAAAGTAAACAGAGGGCCAAGCACTCTGCATTAGGATGGTTTGATGGGGTTCTAAATTTAGAAAAAAATATTAAAACAGTTATAATTTGTGGAGGAAAAAAAGAATGTAAAGGAAGTAGTCATGAACTAAATAATGTCCTCCCCAAATTCGTGTCTGCCAGGAACCTCATAATGTGACCTTATTTGGAAATGGTGTCTTTGCAGATATAATTTGTAAAGTAAACAGAGGGCCAAGCACTCTGCATTAGGATGGTCTCTATCTGATGACAAGTATCCTTATGAGAAGAGAAAACAGAAATGTACAAACAAAAGGGAATGACAGCGAGTATATAAAGATGGAGGCAGAGACTGGAGTTATGCTGCTGCAAACCAAAGAACACCAAAGATTGCCAACCACCACCTGGAGTTCTAAGAGGCAAGGAAGTTATTTTCCCTGAAGCCATCAGAGGGAGCATGAACCTGTCAACACCTTGAAACCAGACTTCCAGGTTCCAGAACTAGGAGTGAATAAACTTACGTTCATCTATTATTTTAATCCACCAAGTTTTTGGTACTTTGTTATGGCAGCCCTAGGAAATAATTACAGAAAATAAGGTTTCTATACTTGACCTAAAATGGTAAAATACTTTACCAGTAAATTCTGATCTCCCTCTCTTTCTCTCTCATACATCTTTGTGTGTTTGAACAACTACTGAAATGTCATAAAAAGAAATATATGCAAAAACAATAGGCACATTAAAATGGAATACTAAAGTCTGTTCAAGTAACCTACTGAATCACAATAAAAATAGAGAAATGAAAAACAGAACAAACAGAAAAAAGGAAAATTAAAAGATCAGATGTTAGCCTTAAGATACTTAAAAATGAAATAGTCTAAATGTACCAATTTAAACCTAGAGTTTGGCAGAGTGGATTAGAAAATGTAACCCAACAGTATGCTGTCTATGTGTTTAAGAAATTTACTTCAAATATAACAATATAGCACTTGAAGGTAAAAATATGTAAAAAGATGTCTCATATACACACTAATCAGAGGAAAGAAGAAATAGCTATCTTAATATCAAGAAAGTAGTCTTCAGAGAAAAAAGTACCAGAGCAAGTTACAATGGAATGATAAAATGGTCAGCCTACTAAGAAGATAGAAAATGCCAGATGTGAATGAACCAAACAGAGCTGCAATGTATTTGAAGCATATATGAACTAAAAGGAGAAATGGACAAAGCCACAATTCAGCACCTCTGTCAGCACTTGATAAAACAACTAGACAGAAAATCAGCAATGAAATCTTGCCATTTGCAAAGACATGGATGGAGGTAGAGAGTAAAATGCTAAGCAAAAGATATCAGTTAGAGAAAGACAAATACCATATGATTTCACTCATATGTGCAATTAAAAAACAAAAAAAAAAATGCAGAGAAAAAAATAAGAGAGAGACAAAGCAAGAAACAGATTTAATCCTAGAGAACAATCTGATGGTTACCGGATGGGAGTAGAGTGGTGGGATTGGTCAGATAGGTGATGGGGATTAAGAAGTGAACTTAATGTGATGAGCACAGGGTAATTTAAGGAAGTGTTGAATCACTATACTGTATACCTGAAGCTAATATAACACTGTATGTTAACTAATGGAATTAAGTAAAAACTTAAAAAAAGTATTTTTCATTTATATCATGGGAGATATTGGTTTGTAGTTTTAGCTTTTGTATACTCTCTCTCTAGTTGTGTTATCAAGGTAATACTAGCTTCATGAAATGAATTGGGAAGATTTCCTTCCTCTTCTATTTTGTGGAAATAGATTGTGTAGAAATGGTGCTAATTATTATTTCAATATTGAATGGAATTCTCCAGTGAAATCATCAGATGCTGGAAATTTCTTTTGGGTACTTTTAAATTCAGAATTCAATATCTTTAATATTTGCAGGTCAATTCAAATTATCTATTTTATATTGGATGAGTTGTAGTAGTTTGTGTGTTTTGAGGAATTTATCCATTTCTTCTAAGTTGTCAAATTAATATGTGTAGAGTGTATGTAGTACACCCTTATTATCCTATTTACTTGTGCATGATCTGTAGTGATATCCCCTGTTGAACTCCTGATACTGATAATTTTTGTCTTCTTTTCTGAGAGTTCTACTAGAGGGATATCAAATTTACTGATCTTTTCAAAGAACCACTCCTTTGATTCACTGATTTTTTAAAAATTGTTTTTATGTTGTAGATATCATTGTTTTGTGTTCTGATCTTTATCCTTCCTTCTGTTTGTGTTGGGCTTACTTTGCTATTCTTTTTACATGTTCTTGGGGTGGGACTTTAGATTATTAATTTGAGATTTTCATTTTTTCCCTTAAATTTGTGCATTATGTGGCATAAATTTCCCTCTCAGCATGGCTTTGGGTATGTCCCATAAAATATGACAGTTTTAACTTCATTTTGATTCTGTTCAATGTATGTTTTTTAATTTCCCATGAGATTTCCCCTGTGATCCATGGATTATGTAAAAGAGTTTTATTATTATTATTTTTAAAATTTTCCATGTGTTTGAAGATTTTTACATTATCTTTCTCTTATCAAGTCCAATGTGGTCAGAAAATAGATTCGCTATAATTTCAATTATTTAACTTTGGATTTTTAAAAATTCCATTGTAATTAAGAGTGTTATATTAATTTCAGGTGTACAATATACTGATTCACCAATTGTATACATTATTTAGTCCTTATTATGATAAGTGTACTCTTAATCCCCTTCACCTATTTCACCCAACCCCCCACCTCCTCTCTGGTAACTCACTCACTTCCCTTCTGGTAACCATCAGTTGGTTCTCTGTATTTAAGAATTGTGGGGTTTTTTTGTTTGCTTGTCTTTTTTTTTCTTTGTTTATTTCTTTTGTTTTTTAAATTTTATATATGAGTGAAATCATAGGATGTTTGTCTTCTCAGACTGATTTATTTTGCATATCAGTTTACTCTCTAGCTCCATCCATGTCTTTGCAAATGGCAAGATTGTGTTCTTTTTTATGCTTGAGTAATATTCCATTATATATATATAACATATTCTTTATCCATCTGTCAATTGATGGACCCTTGGGCTGCTTTCATACATTGGCTACTATAAATAATTCTGCTATAAGCATAGGGATGCATGTATCCCTTGGAATTAGCATGCTTGTATTCTTTGGGTAAATACCCAGCGGTGTGATTGCTAGATTATAAGGTAGTTCTATTTTTAACCTTTTTAGGAACCCCAATACTGTTTTCCACAGTGGATGCACCAGTTTGCATTTCCCACCAACAGTGCAGGAGAGTTCCTTTTTCTCCATAGCCTTGCCAACACTTTTTGTTTCTTGTGTTGTTGATTTTATTCATTCTGACAGATGTGAGGTGATAGTTAATTCTGGTTTTTATTTGCATTTCCCTGATGATGAGTGATGTTGAGCATCTTTTCATGTGTCTGTAGGCTATCTGGGATGTCTTCTTTGGAGAAATGTCTGTTCATGTCTTCTGCCCTCTTTTAAATTGGGTTACTTGGTCTTTTGGTGTTGAGTTGTATATGTTCTTTATATATTTTGTATACTAACCCTTTATTGGATATATCATTTACAAATATCTTCTCTGACTCTGCACATTGCCTTTTAGTTTTGCTGATGTTGCAGGGAGTATGTCCGGAGTCACAAAAGATGAGTCTGCAAAGTGCAGTTAAGTGAAGGTCCTCATATTTGAGTCCGAATGAGGCCCTGACTCCAGAATGAAGCTTCTTTTTATTAGGATAATTGCCAAAGACTATGTGCATAAAGTCAGCTAAGCGAGTGTGTTAATCAATCTAATGGTTTAGCTTTTCAAGGTTGAATTTCGAGTTAATTAGTTTCTATAACACTAGTCAGGGTCAGGTGTGAAGGAGGAACAGGCCCTGGACAATGTTAATGGCTCTAGGTATTCCTTACAAGCAGCAGCCTCTTTCAGCTGTATAAACATGTCCTAAGGCCTTGCACTTTCTCCAGCCCTTCCCTTTAGAAGTCTTTTCCTTTGATGCTTCTCTCCTGCATCTCCCACATGTTGATTCCTTTGTTGTGCAGAAGTGTCTTATTTTCAAATAGTTTCAATCGTTTGTTTTCGTTTTTGTTTTCCTTGCCTCAGGAGATATATCTAGAAACAAGTTGCCATGGCCAATGTCAAAGAAGTTACTGCCTGTGTTCTCTTCCAGGATGTTTATAGTTTCAGGTCTCATATTTAGGTCCTTAATCCAGTTTGAGTTTATTGTTGTGTATGGTGTAAGAAAGTAGTCCAGTTTCATTCTTTTGCATCCAGTTTTCCCAACATCATTTTTTGAAGAGACTGTCTTTCTCATTGGATATTCTTGCCTCCTTTGTTGAAAATTAGTTGATCGTATAATCGTGAGTTTCTTTCTAAGCTCTCTATTTGGTTCTACTGATCTGTGTGTCTATTTTTATGCCAGTACCACACTATTTTGATTACTACAGTTTTAAACGAAAAATTCTTAACGAAATATTAACAAATAGATTTCAGCA
The DNA here is from genome assembly GCF_018350195.1 of Panthera tigris. Lineage (NCBI taxonomy): Eukaryota > Metazoa > Chordata > Mammalia > Carnivora > Felidae > Panthera > Panthera tigris. The sequence goes on along the minus strand of NC_056663.1, from coordinate 47,480,927 downwards.
ACATAGAAAAGAATTATATACCATGACTAAGTAGATTTTATTCCATAGATTCAAGCCTGGCTCAGTATTAAAAAAAATAATCAATGTAATTCAACATATTAATAAGCTAAAGGAAAACAAACCAAATGATTATATCGATCAATGCAGAAATGCATTTGACATAATTTAACACACATTCATGATAAAGATAGTAAGAGAGGTAAATGTCTTCAATTTGGTAAAGAGCATCTAAAAAGTCATACAGCAAACATTATATTTAATGATGAAAAACTAAAGGATTTCCTCCTAATTCAGGAAGAAGACAGGGATGTTCACTCTCACCACTTTTGTTCCAAAATGTCCTGGAAGTCTGCCCAGTACCATAAGGCAGGAAGAGTAATAAAAGGGATACAGACTGGAAAGGAGGAAATGAAACTGCTCATATTTGCTGATAACATAATTGCTTAGATAAAAACTTCACAATTAAAAAAAAAACACATAAAACCTAGAATTAATAACTGAGTTAAGCAAGATAGGTTATGTGATTAACATAGAAAAATTATGTCTCATTTATTAGTAATAAACAAATGGACACTAAAATTTAAAATATAAAATTTACTGGGTGCCTGAGTGGCTCAGTTAGTTAAGTGTTTGACTTAAGCTCAGGTCATGATCTCACAGTTTGTGAGTTTGAGTCCTGCGTCAGGCTCTGTGCTGATAGCTCAGAGCTTGGAGCCTGCTTTAGATTCTGTGTCTCCCTCTCTCTCTGCCCCAACCCTGCTCATGCTCTGTCTCTCTCTCCCCCTCAAAAATAAATAAACATTAAAAAAATTTAAAATAAAATATATTATTTACAGTGGATAAAAATATGAAATAATTAATTGAGTGTAAATCTATCAAAGCATGTACAGGACTTGCATGCTGAAAACTGTACAATGCTGACAAGAGAAATTAAAGTAGATCTAAATGGAAAGATATACCATGTTCATAGATTAGAAAAGCTAATGCAGACAGTCTGCTATCTCCAAACTGATTGACAAATTCTTTTCAAACCCTAGAAAGGTTTTGCTTTTTGGTTTTTGCTTTTGTTTTGTATTAATAGACAATATTGCTCTACAATTTATATGGAAAGTTAAAAGAATTAAAATAGCTAAAACAATTTTGAAAAAATGTATTAGGAATAATCAGACTACCAATTTGAGACTTATACAGCTACTGTAATCAAGACAGTTTGCTATCAGTGGAGGGATAGAAATATGCATTAATGAAATACAATAGGGAATCTACAAATAGACCAAAACAAATATTCCCAACTGATTTTTGACCAAAGTATAAAAGTAATTTACTGAAGGAGAAGTAATTTACTAGAGGAAAAGTAATTTATTGAAAGATCAACAAATGAGGCTGGATCAATTGGATATCCAAATGCCAACAAATGAACAAAAAAACCTTGACCTAAATCCCATACCTTATACAAAAATTAATTCACACTTTTTCATGGACATAAATGTAAAATGTAATTTTATAAAACTTTTAGAAAAAGAAAAGGAGAATGTCTTCAACATCTAAGACAGACAAAGAGTACTTTGACTTAATACCAAAAGCAAGATTCATAAAACGAAAAAGAACAAATTGGACTTGATCATAATTAATTTGTCACCCAGACTCTGCCTTTGAGAGGAGAAATGGAACCTCTACACATAGGACACCTGTTCATGCTAAATGTCATAAAGCAACATAATTTAATGTTTTGTAGATTCCCTCACATTCTTCTTAATGTCAATTTAATTTTTTGTGCTACAAAAATATCATTAAAATATTTTCCTATTAAAAAAACTGTTCTGTGAAAGACCCTGTTAAGACCATGACAAGACCAGCTAAGTGTGGGAGGACGTATTTGCAAACCGTATATCTGACAAAACACTAATATCTAGAATGTGTGTATATATATGCATATACACATATGTATGTATGTATACTATGTATATCCCTGATATTCATGGATATATGTGTGTGTGTGTGTGTGTGTATTCAAAACTCAATGGTAAAATAATTAATATATAAAATGAAAATCATGTAGTTATAAGAAAGCAAAGCACATATATCTCCAAAGAGGATGTAGGTATTGTAATATGCACACGGAATGATTTTCTACATCATTAAATGTAGTTAAAAAGTACAAGGAGATACCATTATACTCAAATCAGAATAGCTAAAATTAAATCGCCTGTGCTATTCCTGGGGGGAAAAACTTGCTGGTAAAAAAAACTGGCTATTTTACTTTTAAGAGTAATAATTCTATAATGATGGATTCATGTCTTTATACATTTGTCCAAACCCATAGAAAGTACATCACCAAAAGTGAGGTGTGATGTAAACTGTGGACTTTTGGTGATAATGTGTCAATGCAGGTTTATCAAACGTGACAAACGTGCCAATATGGTGGTAGATGTTGATAATGAGAGAGGCAATGCATGTGTGGGGCAAGGGGTATAAGGGGAATCTCTGTATCAGTTTAAAATAAGAAAGAAAGAAGATTGTGGACAAAATGGAGTTTTGTTTTGTTTGTTGTGATAATGACACACTAAAAATGTCATATCACTCAGTGAACCAAACAAAAGTCAAATGATATGATGGTTAGAGTTAGTGGTATATCACACAAGGGGTAGGAAGTGTGGAAACAGGTTGTTTAATTTTTATTTTTCTATGGGCTGTTGGTAATCAAGAAGATAATTCTTTGTCCTAATATTATGCATGCAAAACTATCTCTAACTGATATCTAAGTAAATAACACTATGAATAGAATTCCTAAAATGTCCAAATAGTAGAAAAACATTCACACAGCTTATATCTTAATGGAAATATAAAAAAAAAACAACTAGCAAAAAACTAGTTTGTTCAATCAATTAGTATAATTTTCAACTGGCCTGTGAATTTTGGCGTAGTCAATGAGTGTTTTCAAGTACTTTACGACACTTGTTAAATAGTGTTCCTTCTGAGAGTTAATTTAACCATTCTATTAACAGTCTTGTTGATAAACTCATTTCCTTAGGAGGGAAAATATATTTATCTGTTAAAAGAAAACACAAACTTTAAACAGACCAATTCAAACTGTCACACATTTTGACTTATCTATGACATTGTTACAGAATCTTATAGATACTAGATATTAGAAGTCAACTCATGTGAAAAGAGCTACTAATTCCTTCATTTGAAAAAAATATTATTGTTATATCTGTCTTCCAGAGTTGCAAAGAGGATCATATAAAGTGATGCAATTTAAAAAGCTTTATAATCCTAAAACTTTGTATGGGTGAAGTACCTTTTACTATTAAGAACAGTTATCGATATTTCACAGTGGTAGTTTGTTTTTTGGAACACCAGTCTTCCTGACAGTCACTGTATATACCACTGAAAAAATTTTTGCAACCTCTCTGTAGCTTAAGTTGTCTTTCATAATTCATAAAAGAAGTCTGTTTCATCACTCTTTGGTATACTTGGTGGCATAAGAAGCAGCTATGATTTTCAGCTTTTAAAATGGTAGAAATGATATCTCTTTAAATTCTTAGCTCAATTCTTAGCTTATTCATGGTAAAAGATAAACTATCATCATGATTTCCTTAAGCACTGGCTCAATGCACTTTAAGGCTGTCATTTTTCTACCTTGATTTGGCACATTCGATTTAATCTCTTAAGTGTTAGAGAACAAATCATTATTAAAAGAGAGGTGGAAAAGGTCCATTTGGAAGACTGTTTCTTGCATGCAGGTGAATAATTAGAGTGACCTCAATATGGTGGCTTTCTTTGCTGCCGAGAGACAAATACTTTTGTGTGACATTAACAAGTTCAACTGTGCAGACCTTTAATGTGCACTGTCTTCCTGGAAGCTACAATATGTCTCTTGGTGTCTTTGCAGTTAGATGAAAGGAAGTAAAACCCAAAGTGAAAACAAAAGTGGAGAATTTAAAGTTTGACTTCGTTGTTAACTTACTGTGCAAAGTTAGCTCATTAGAGGTATGCTTTTGCCGGAAATCAACAGTCAAGATTCCACCATACTTCTTTAAACACACACACACACACACACACACACACACACACACACACACGGAAGAAAAGTAATACTTTGCAAGATTTTAGGAGAGAACAAGGTATGGTTTGTTTGGAATTAGAATGTTTATTTTAAAAACAAAGTTGTCCCATGGTGATAGTTATGAGCAGTGAGAACTTCGTCTTCTCTAGCATCAACAGTAGTTTGCCTTTTGTGTGGGTAAACAATATATAACACAGAATCCGACACGTGATCATTAAAAGGATATATTTAGTTTAGAAATAGTGATGATCCATTGGAAAATGAATGAATTAAGAGAGAATTATGTATATATCCCATGAAGAATATGAATGCCTATGTGATATTTCCTTTTTTGAAAGTACAAAAGAAAGATATCCATTTCATGATCATGGTAAAGCGCTTATATAGCCCTGTTTTTAGTTAGAATTTCACAAAATAGATTCTTCTTCTCCTTGGTAATCTTGAAGAAAAGAGGTTCTAAAACTTCCCCACCAACCTATCCCATGGTTTCATAAAATAGACAAATTGTTTTTCTCAGCTGTTCCTTGCCTCCAAGAGCTTGTTTTATCCACCCTCTTTGCCACACTTTCCCAACAGATAAAGCAGACATCCAGGACCCAGGAGCTTTGGATTTCCCTATGTGACTTGACTTTGACCAATAGAGTAGGAGTGGAAGCAACAATGTGTCAGTTGGAGCGGAAGAGGTGTGGCAATTCACTTTTGCAATTCTGAATTCTGATTTCATTTGTCCAATTCTGGCCTCCAGCTGAAGAATGGAGATGCCTTCTTTACTTAGAGCTTGGCTCTTAGTTCTGTTTCTTCAAAGATACATAGAACAACACACAATTAGGAACTAAGCCTAACAGGACCCCACAGGCAGCAGGAGAGCTAATTATCTAGCAACAGTGGGACGTATAGCCTGGGTGTTGAAATGAAGCAGCTTTGTCTCAAGCTTGGCTCTACTGCTCAGTTTTATCATAATCTTGAGTTAGCTGACCTTTAACTCACAGATATAGTCAATTTAATTATGCTCTACTCATAAAGTATTGCAAAATGTATACAGCTCTGAAAGGTAAGCCCAAACCAAGAACATGACCCAAGTAAAGATAGAAAGTAACTGAGTGAAAACTCTCCTTAACAATGGTATTGATGAACAGTCAAAACATTAGAGAAATGAGTTTGAGCGTTCAAAGTCTCTGCCACCTGGTGCCTTAAAAGAGTGGTGAAGTTATAACGGTCCGGGGTACATACTAGTTTGCCATTAGATTCCGAACGTTAGAGCTAGAAGGAGTTTAAATGATGACTTATTCTGATCCCTGCCTTTCATGACTAAGGGAATGGAGGCCTAAAAGGATGAATTGTCTTTCTCCAAATTAGTTAATGGCAAATCCATCACTTACACCAACAAAATAGTTTTAAATGGCAGTCGGGTGTTCATTCTGCCATATTGAAAATATACTTCCTGCCTCATATTCTTTCCCCAGAATAGTGGAATGTCTGTGTCCCAGAGCACATATTCTTGTATTGTACTTATTTTTCAAAGAAGAGTCCACAAATACCAGTTTCATGAGAAGGAACTGAGCCTATGAACAGGGATATGTTGATCAGTAGGGAGACACATGTGAAACCCATACTGTTGCATGTGAAACCTAACTGCACTCTTACTAAAGTGGCTCAATCAAGGATCAGAGTACCCTTAGTAACCAAAGTGATCTTTGTATGCTATCATCTGTGCATCTATTACTGTTGTTTTTGTTGTTGAAAATGACAGATTCACAATTCAAACACTGGAACTAATTTGCACAGTCTTCAAACCTAATCTCAGGAATGTGTCCAAAGAGAAGGGTTCCAAATACAGAGACGAAAGCAGAAATTCTCAAATTTTTCTTTAAAAAAAATTAGTTTCTGGCCATATGACCTTCAGTGAGACAAAACCTCTTTGTGCTATCTATATTCTTTGTCACCATCAAAAGAAACAAAGATAGGGGCACCTGGGTGGCTCAGTCATTTAAGCATCTGACTTGGGCTCAGGTCATGATCTCGCAGTTCATGAGCTCAACCTTCATATTAGGCTCTGTGCTAACAATCAGGAGCCTGCTTGGGATTCTCTCTCTCCTCACTCTCTGCCCCTCCCCGCTGTCTCTCCCTCTCTCTCTTTCAAAAGTAAATAAATAAATTTAAATATAAATTAAAAAAACGAACAAAAATATACATGTAGCTTTATAATGAAAAAGAATGTTTCATAAAACTCCCATGTGGTGGCCAAAAAGGATAAAGAGATTGAAAATAAAAGGAAAACTAAACTGGGTACAAGATAAACAAGAAAAGGAATAAATGCAAGGATGGAAAACAAAACAAAACAAAAACAAAAACAGAAAAGTAAAGAGGATAAAATCCATCCCTGTCGTTCTGAGGGTTTGGTGCCCACAAAGGAAGTGGCCTCTGCGCAGAGCCATGCTGTCACTAACATTCCTTAAACTAAGAACCATACAGGAAAATCCACCTCTGACTATTCAATAAAATATTGGTCGTCTTGAAATGGAGTCAGGTTGTACATCAGATTGCATTTATTTAAAGTAGCATTGTTTTTTTCTTCTTCTGGAAGAACAATATGATGAATCCACGGGAAACTCCTGATCCTTGCTGTCACAGGGTCATGAAGGAAGAGGGTCATCCTGGAATTGGACTAACGCATTCTAGATTTGGCCGCATGGCTGGGGGCAGTAATCCCCTCCCCCCGCCCCGAGCCCTGTGAATTCCAACAATCCATCAAGGGGAATTACTGGTGAAAATGAGAGAAAAATGTCATAAACCTTGCTTTCATTTGATTCCCATGGATGTGAGGACTTGTGCACTTAAGCAGATTATGCCACTGAACTGGAGCTTGGTTGAATGATTAAAAGATAAAACACTTCCATTTAAATCTTTACATGAATTTGTATGCTTGGATTTTCTGAATTGCACTGTGAAGTTTTGTTATAAAATGGAAACGTTTGATTCAAAGGTAAAACAAGCTATTGATCTACAGTGAAGCAATATTAATATTAACATAGAGCTTTTATAATTAATTTGGTGCCAGATAAAAGAAATAATCAAGATTTTTAAACTTTGATTAAAGGGGGGACTAGACCTTGAAAGTATATGTGTACGTATAGCAAGATAAACTTGTTGTAAAGGAGGTCTGCAAAAGGTTGACTGTTTAGAGTTGCATATTAGGTGTTCAAGTAGCAATGACTTAGTTAAGTGAGAAGACCAAACAATGCCTGCTTTTGGTGGAACACAGAAATCTACCTTTCTGTGTTAAAGCCAATGAAGGCTTCACTTGGCCTGGAGAAATTCATGATGATTGCCGTATCATGACAACATGAAAGTCTGCCAAATCCTACAATTTCTTTTTTGCCTTAAAGGAGAACTGCTTTCCATGGCAGTTCTAAGGCAAAGATGGGAGACACAGTTGAGAAGAGAGTGGTTTATTCTGACCCTAAGATCATCATTAGTAATCTTAGATAGTGAACACTGAACAATGTAAAATGGCTTTCAGTGTCAGCCTGGGTTCCCATGGAAACACTAGCTCAAAATAAACATATGGTCCCAGGAACTTGGGAACTCTTCCCTCCCTCCAGATTTCAGCTTCCCCATCTACACAAAAGGGAGAACATACATATTTCAGAGGATAGCTATGAATATTAAATATCTAACAAATAGAAAGTACCAGTAAAATTATGATATTTTGCTTCTTAATAGATGCTTTCTCTCTCTCCCTCTTTCAGTCTGTCTTGTTCTTTCCCTCTCCTCTTTTCCTCTTTCTGCCTTATTTCTTTCTCTTCAGGTGTCTTTAGGCGAGTTGGTGGTTGTGATGATCAGGGTATGAAGAAAAAGATCAGAAAGATATAGAAAGTGCTATTTAGAGAAAAAAATGTTGGCAAAAAAAAAACCGTTTAGCTACTTTTTCACAACAAACAACAGGTGTCCTCTCTAAAAGAATGATCTGTTCAATCCCATGTGTATGCTTTTCTAAAAATTCACATACATTATCTTCCACTTGTGTATGAAATGTACAGAAAGATAAAGATTACTTTTAGTTTCCAATGGCACGTTTTTTGTTTTGTTTTGTTTTAACAAAACTATAAAAGTGGCTATGATATTTGCATAGACATTGAATTTGAAAAGTACAAATCTATAAAGGTATTATTCATTCAGAGTATTGGGATAAGAACAATGCTATTTATTTAAAACACACACACGTTTTATCTATATAATTGTCCCCGGTAAATATAATATTCTTTGTCCAAAATCATATAACTATTTCAGTATATCAGGCTATCTACGGAACTTCCAGATAATAATAATAGCTCCCATTTATTGAACATTTACTATTTGACAGAACATTTACCATTCCATAATTAGGATTTAAACTACACTACATAATTTAATTTGCACAATATTTTTTGAGGGAGAGTTTTAGAATGGTTCCCATCTTACAGGAGAAGAAATTAGAGCTCAGGCATGTTATATAACATGCTAAAACTCATTCTCTTAAAATTTATTAAGCAGGAATTTGGACCCACTTCTTTCCAATTATAAACCTTGGACTCCAACCCTCTTTACTATCTAAAGAACCAAACAGCATAAACTACCAACGAACCATAGTTTTACATGAATTTGGGTTTAGGAAAAGTAGATTGTTCATAGGAATTTTTTTGTCCTTCAGAAAATTTCTTTTTTTCAGAACATGAAAAACACAAGAGGGGAGGATTTTCTTTGAGATGAAAATTGAAAGAACTACAAAATGAGTTTTACACTATCTTATGTTCTGCCTTTCAACACATTTTTGTGAGAAAAGAGCTATTTTCAAAGGGTAATAGGGTTTGAGGGAGGAATTTGGGGTCTGGTGGGGGGGGCAACTGCTGTGAGTCAGCAACAGATCAGGGACAACTGAAAAAGCTGTTATAGAGGGGCTTAGCCTTTCTGGGATTGAAGACTGTAGCAGTCAGGAGAGAGGAAGCTATACTTTACAATAAACAACCCTCAGATTATTAGTGGTTTATACGACTAAAGTTTTTAAAAATTGTTTTGTTAATCTCTTATGCTTCATTTCCACCAATTGCCACCTGGGGGCTACACACCACACCTTATAACCCTAGAACCTAGACTTACTGACCATCCGCATCTCCACCTACACCCAAGACCACTGCGGTGGCAGAGGGGAAAAAAACAGGACTCTGGAGAGTAGCAATACCATCAAGTAAACGCTCAGTCAAGTTCATCACTTCTGGTTAAAACTCATTGGCTAGAGCTAGACATATGGCTTTACCCAAAGCAAACAAGGATTCAGAAATTTAACTCTCCCAGGTATGCGGCACCCACATAGGTTCAAAATAGGTCACAGATATTTTGGCAATGCTGCGCCCAAGGACTGGGTGGAGCAGCCGTGTGACTACAAAGACATTTCATTGAAATTAAACTTCTCTCTTTGTGGAGAAGTTTATTTTTCTAACAGCAGAGTTAGGCTATGGAATGAGATTAATACCTGGGTAAGTCATCTGGAACTGCCATGGAATGGTTTTTGTTTTGTTTTAACCCTAGGAACACTTAAAATGTGGCTACTATATTTGCATAGGTATTGAATCTGAAGAGTACGAATCTATAAAGGTGTTATTCATTTAGGGCTAGTGGGACCACTGGTGGTCAGAAGAGAGAGGGGAAGAAGAGCGTGGGGAGAAGAGAGGGACATAATGCTTGAGTGAACTCTGAGGACTGGTGGCTAAAGGCGTCTTTGGAAAAGAATAGAAATGTTTAAAGAGGGTTTAAGTTGTTTGCTGTTTTTTTTTTTTTCCTCCTCCCAGAGAGGTTCTTAGTTAAACTGTTGGTTTGTTTTATAGGGCTTTGTGGAGCTGTGAAGGATAGTGAAGTGCTGAACTCTGTACCCAGGTCCACATAGGCTAGAACCAGAGACATGAACGCCATGACAGTGCCTGACCTTTCTTTATTTTCCATTTCCAAACTACAGAATAGCCTGTGCCCAGCCCTGGGGCAGGGGAGATGGCTAGAATAACTCAGTTTAGAAGAGTTTCCTCAAAGTGAGCATGTGAATGAGGAAGATCATTTTTAATCATTTCAATAGGTGTATCCCCTTGTTCCTGAGATTAGGTTGTGACCACTCCAGCAAAGCTACATAGGGCACATGCATCCCATAGGCTGTGGAGTGATTGTTACGGATAAATAACTTCTGCTTAGTCAGGTTTGAGGAACTTCATACCTATAAGTAGAATTACCATTTTGTTCTATATAGCTTTCAAATACATGCATTTTCATCACTTACACTGTCTCATTTAATGTAAAAATCAATCCAGCAACGTAGATAGGACACAGTTTTTCTACTCATTTTATATATTAGAAAATTGAGGACTACAGAAAACACATTATCTAGCAGAAAAACCAAACCCCAACTGCTCATATGCCTTCTAAAAACCAAGCCAGCACTCTGTTCACAGTATCTGCTGTTGTGTTAAAAGCTGACCCTCAAATGAGCCATTCAACATGAAAACGTTTACCTGTTGGGTTAATTGCAATAAAATATACTTGACCTCTTTTGATTTTCTCAGGTTCCTTCTGCTGTCTGCTTCTAGAAATACCTACCTTCGGTGCAGTTCTTTCTAAGGGAGTCAAATGTTCATCACCTAGCTCCCCAATGGACCCATGTATTTTCTGAAGTCACTCCAGGGAGAGGTGAGGTGTTTTTCATGCATGAGCCTTACATCTCTTCTTCTCCTTGCCACTGTTCCTGAGGTTGACTTCTTCCTCCCCTGGTGGCCTTTAAATATTTCTTTCAAAAAATCCTGTCTTTTCATTTTTGTGTTTCCCTTATATCTTAGTCATCTTTTGGAGATACTGTGAAAGGTCAACAGGTATGTGTGTGTGTGTGTGTGTGTGTGTGTATACATATGTATATATATTTATATACACACACACATACATACACATACATGTAAAAGGGAAGGTGTTTCTTTCTCTTTGCCCTTCCCTCATACCGTCTCCTGCTCATTGTCAATCATTTTTTCCTCCTGTCAGGATACTAATCTACCCGTTGGCTTATGAAATTTCTGGGCATGCTCCCTTCTTGACCCTTTAGTCCCCGGAGGCTGATGTCTTCCCCTGGCTTCATTCTTCCCATGCTTGTCCCCATGTCCATCCCCAAGTTGCCTGAAGGGAAAGTCTGGTGAGAAGAAGCAAGCCATGGGGGCAGGGCAGTTGCTACAAACAGTGTAAGATGACAAACCCCATATCTGCATCATTCTCAGAAGAGTCAGAGTTCTAGGTCAGAGTAACCAGTTACCTACGCCTCTGTCACAGATAGATACCTCCCTGCAGACAACAAGAAGGACTCTCTGGCTGCTTAGGCTTCCACGAGCCCCACGAGTGTGTGAGACACACTCACAGAGGAAATTCTCCTAAAGGAATTGGAATGGAATGCTGGGGATCAAATAAAAAGGCAAATATCCACTACAGTCCAATACTTGGACTGCCAAAAATCTACATGTATCCCTTTTTTTGCTACACTTACACTTCTAAAAATGTTTAAGTATATAAAAAACAGTTCTCAAATGCAACTATTCTCCCATTGCTTGATAATACCCCCTCCCTGAAAGGGAGGCAACCTAAAATCTCACCATTTACTACATATAGCTTCAAATCTGGAATCTCTAGATGTCCATTCCTCTACTAATTTTGCTGTTGCCTCATCAATATTTAGCATTCTTGAGTAAATAGTACCCATAAACCCTCTTTAGAATAGTAGAGAGGGGCACCTGAATAGTAGAGAAAAGGAATAGAAAAAAAGAGAGCGTTGTTAAAGTACGTCAATAAATAGATGATATTGCAAGGAACAAAAGAGAAACAGTAGCAATCAGCAATAATAATAGTTATTTCAGTTACTACATAACATTAATTAAGCACTTAATTTTGTGCTTGTTTTTACACTATCCCGTATAATACTAATAGCAATGATAAGAAGTAGGTATCGTTATCCACAGTTGAAAGGGGATAAAAATGAGGCACAGAAAGAGTAGTACACCCGGGTGCCATTCAGGCAGACTGTTGCTTCCTCCATCACTGTGATGCAGCCCACAGAAAGTGACGACAGTCCTCAGTTCTGTGACTGGACCCAAGGCAGTTGATGACATCTATTCCATCCCTTTTCTGTTAAATATGTCTGTCTTTAGTTGGTGTCTCAGATGATCAGAGTTATGTACCCAGTGGAGTGGCCCCAACTTTTATTCTTGAAGGAACCTGAGCCTTTGTGTTCTAATTGAGGTCACAGCATAGTTCCGTGCACATTTGCCCTTGCATAAAATAATATGAAATCTTGCAGAAGATTCCCCTGGGTACAGTCATGCTCCTCTTTGCCTTTATTGAGTGGCGCTACGTTATTTCCTCTTGATTGTCAGGTCGGATCTATACAACCCACAGCACGACTCTTCCACTCTCTTTCCACCAGTGGCATGAAGGGACTTCAATTGCAGAGCGGTCTCCTATTCCATTGGAATCCTTAACACGTTCCCTGATAACAGTACTCCTCCAATGGGTTCCAAAAATTCTAATCATTAGCCCAAGGTCACTGAGATGGGAAGTAAATTTTTCTCTATTTTAGGCATAATTGGGAGAGATTCTACCCATTTCTGTGACCTTTATCTCTGACCTTGTGAATGGGCTGTGGGAAAAACAGCAGTGTATATTGGTGGCATTTGCACGTATTATGCCATATGCTATAGGTAAATCACAAACTCACAGTATTGTCTTCCAGCTGGTGTCACAATAGTGTCTTTAATAGGCTTTTCCACCAATCTGTGAGACCAGCTGCTCTGGGTGATGACATACTAAGTAAGGTCTACAAATCCCAGAAGCATCCAATGATTGTTCAGCTTCTTTCACTGTAAATTAAGTCATTTGGTAGGACTCAGTGTAATTTAAGTTTCCATCAGCATCCTCTAATATGATAGTGCTGGAAGATGAATGATAGAAAAAGAAAGTCAAAATCTAGAATTAATATGGGGCACCAGGGTGATTCAGTTGGTTAAGCCTCTGACTTCAGCTCAGGTCATGATCCCCCACATCGGGTTCTGTGTTGACAGCCCAGAGCCTGGAGTCTGCTTCGGATTCTGTGTCTCCCTCTCTCTCTTTCTGCCTCTCCCCTGCTCATACTCTCTCTCTTTCTCTCTCTAAAAAATAAATAAACATTAAAAAACTAATTTAGGGACGCCTGGGTGACCCAGTCAGTTAAGTGTGCAACTTCGGCTCAGGTCATGATCTCACACTTTGTGGGCTTGAGCCCTGCGTGGTGCTCTGTGCTGACAGCTCAGAGCCTGGAGCCTGCTTCGGATTCTGAGTCTCTGTTTCTGTCTCTGCCCCTCCGCCACTCATGCTCTGTCTTTCTCTTTCTCTCTCAAGAATAAACATTAAATTTTTTAATTAAAAAAATAACAATTAAAAGATCTAAAATTAATATCTATTCTGTGAAAGCAAATGATGCCCTCTTTGTGATGGAAGGGGTCAATTTAAGTAACCTGCTATGAGAGACCTAACTGTTCCCTGAAAGTTATGGTACTACATAAAGGCTCATGGTTGGTCACTGCCGGTGGCATATTAGATACTCAGTGTGTCAAAAAACAGGCTAGAACTGACGAGAGAAAGTCCATTTAGCCTCTGTCCCTGCCATGAGGCTTGCCCTCAATGGATGTTTCATTCTAGGTGACCACAGAAGTAGTTGAGCTGTTATGTACAGCATGCGATAGGACTTCGAGGGACCCACTAGGAACTATCACAAGACTTTGTCACCAATCTCAGATAAAAAGCAAAGCCACAAATGACTAGGACAATAGGCAAGCTAGTCTCTGAGGGCTGGGCCCTTTGAAGTGTCTAAAAGCTAAAGCAAGCCTGGAGATGGAACAAAATGGGACCTCTTACAGGATAAGAGAAGGGAGTGATTGCTGAGGACACAGGAAGCAAAAAGAGAGAGGGAAGACATACAAAGCTTAAGAAAAGAGATTTTCTAAACTCAGATTTACCTCTAAGTAGGAACGTGACATTTTGTAAGTCACGTCAAGACTCTGCCTTCCTGAGGGCATCTTTTGGGATGAGCACTGGGTGTTGTATGGAAACCAATTTGACAATAAATTTCATATATTTAAAAAAAAAAAAAAGATTCTGCCTTCCTAACAGTAGAAGGAAACAATTGAACCAGATTTGATTTTCTGGGTAGCATACTTAGTTAGATTTTACATTTCCATGGAAATTCTTTTTGAGAACTGATCTAAGAGTCTGTGACTTTCTGACACAGAAACATGATTAGTGTTAGAAAATGTGAAGACAAGATGTTACTTTGGAAAAGTGAAGCGATACATTAGCATAGGGTTTTTATTTTTATCTTACTTTTTTTTTTTTTATTTTTACCTTTCCATGAGATTCTCTGGGACAGAAAAAACTTTCAGGATGCCTTAGAAATCCTCATTTTCCTAAATATGGGAAAGGAGTACACAATATGAATTATGACTTTGGCTGAATGTTTCTCAGTGACTCTGGAAAAACTCACCCAATATTGAAAGGTTTAATTTATCAAAAGTAAATAAACAAATTGAATTTAATGCATTGATTCCTGCTACCACTTTAATCAAAGATAATTGGATTCTTAATTGATTGAGAATTTTAAGTACCTTTTTAAAATATAAAAAAGTGATATAGAACAGTTAAGATATTTGGAATCACATTAACTGGGGTTAAAATTATGTTAATAATCTCAGCTGAAAGTTTTATACCTCTAAGTTATTTCTCTTAGTCCTTTTAGGCAATATCATCTGCAGAAAAATTAAAAGAAATTACTCCCCCTTTTAAAAGAAAGTACATCATGGTGAAAATAATAAAGTTCTTCTCCCCATGCAAATATGAACCCCTCTGAGAGTTTTGTAAGCTTTTTCTCACATTTAATCTTTTATTTGGTAATTATACAGCAAAATCATCTATCCTTACTCTCCAAGCCCTATTAAATAATTAATAAAATATTTAAACAATGATATCAAATTCTTGTTTATTTCAATAATATTCTCTCTAATCCTGACCTGTGGGTAATTAAGTATTGCATTTCAATAGTGTTGCATGGCAAACAGTACTGCCCTTCTATTCTACACTTGTGTGCATACACAGGCCCATTAATGTAATTTGTGTTCTTATTTACATACATTATTATAATAATATTCTAAGTTGAGAACTTCTTGGAAATGCTCAGTTGTATAGGCCAGACATTATCGTCTGTTATTCTCCTGCTGGAATCACCCAATCTGAATCAGAGTTTAAATCTTGGCAATGGTGAGATTTTTGGTGCCACAAAAAGAAAGAAGAAATGAAGGAAGGAAGGAAGGAAGGAAGGAAAAGAAGGAATGGAAGGGAAATAATGGAAGGAGGGGAAGGAGGAAAGGAAGAAAGGGAAAGAAGAGAAGGAAGGGGAGGGAGGAAGGATGGGTAGGAAGTACAGGAAAGAGGGAGAAAAGAGAGAGAGAGAAAGCAAGAAAGCAAGCAAGTGAAGAACAGGGAGTGAGGAAGAAGGGGAAGTTAGTGGAGGGGAGGAGAAAGGGATTTGTTCACTGAAATAGTTCTGATTGATACATTTCCAACTGGAAAGTCACTGCATTCTCACTGGACCCTTAAAGATAATAGATATATAGTTTTGTACATCATCACCACTAATAAACATGAGTAAAAATGTACTATTAAAAAAACAAACATGTGAGTGTGGTTTATATTTAATTTACAACGTGTTCAACTTAGAAACTTTAAACCACACACACACACACACACACACACACACACACAACCAAAAAAAACCCCCCAAAAACAAAAAAAAACAAAAACAAAAGCAAGCAACAACAACAACAAAAAATCTGTAATTCCATATCTACAAGTCCTAACTTTAAATCCATAGTCCTCCACTTAATTACTGGTGACTTTGGGCAGACTGCAAATTTTCTCAGTATCCGTTTTTTAATCTTTACAATGTAAATAACATACTTGCATCTTAGAATTGCTGTGAAGGTTAAATGAGATAATAAACCTCAGCCCCAAATGGGTACATTGTGAGAGTTAATGAAATGTTAGTATTTATTTATTTATTTATTTATTTATTTATTTATTTATTTATTTTAAGTTTATTTATTTTGAGAGAGAAAAAGTATGTGAGCGGGGGGTGGGGGGGTGGTTGCAGAGAGAGAGAGGGAGAGAGAGAGAATCCCAAGCAGGCTCCACAATCTTAGTGCACAACCCTATGTGGGGCTTGAACTCACAAACCGTGAAATCATGACCTGAGCTGATATCAACAGTTGGAAGCTTAATTGGCTGAGCCACCCACCCAGGCAGCCCATAAACATTAGTACACTTTTTAATTGCTTGACAACAAAGGCTGGATCCTCTCAACGAATTGCTCCAAAATGAGCAGAAGCATTGTCTCAAGGAAATCTCAAATGATTGAAAAGCAGTCTCATATGTTTTACAGCTTTAACAATAACATAGGGTGAAAAATGATAGAACTAAGTGGTTGGTATGAAAATCCAGGTTTCAGTGAAAACAAGCACTAGGACTGAATGTGAGAGGCACGGGCATCTCTTTGATCAATTCCATTATTTAATTCTTTGAACTTTCGAAGTGATATTGAGTTGCTGCACAGACATTGCCTCAGGGACTCATTACTCATGGAAAGTCAACATTTATAGATGGAAAACTTAAGGGATTGTTGTAGTACACAGTTTTCTCCAATTCCTTAGTCCTGGATGCAGGTTACCTGAGGAATTACTAAAAGTGAATGCTTTTCTCATAAGGAAGAAAAAGAAAAGAAATAAATAACTCCTAAAACCCCACTGCTTTCTGAAACCTGTGATTTCTAGATCTGGTTCATCTATTTATCTACTCAGTGGGTGGCATTTTATGATAAGGCAAAGATGGAAATAATATTCTGCCTTCCTTTTCTTAGATGCTTCAGGTTAATAGCAATCTCAGAAACACAGAAATCAATTGCAATAGAAACCAAGATCACATTAAGTAAAGATTTGTCCCTTAGGGAAAGTAGCCCCATTTCCTCTTAAGACTTGAACAAATTGTAAATAATCTATATTAATTTAGATAAAGGATATATTTAGTTTTGTATTTGATTCTGCAAGCAAATGAATTTGTCTCCATCATAGTGTCCTTTTTAAGACTTAGCTTTGGAAATAATCAAGTTGAAAGAAAAAAGCAATTTCATTTTCGTATTTGTATTCCACTTTTTAAAACCATAGCATTTCATTTCTTTTAAATTCAACTACATATTTTAAAAGGAGAAGGGAAGAATGGGTATCTTGATATTAACTTTCTAGATTTGGAAATGTGGTTTCTTTAAAAAAAAGGAAATGGTCAAAAGCCATATGTGCAGACCTTGAATCTAAGAAATGCAAAAGAAAGAAATATATATATTACAAGAGTGAGAGTCCACACCGCTAGCACAGGTATATCCCCAGGGTGTAAAATTCTGTCTGAGTTACAATAATTCTACAGGAGTGGAAATTTTGTGGGCTTAAAAAGGCTTGAAGAATAACCAACGAAGAAATCAGTTTACTGTCATATATATATATATATATATATATATATATATATATATATATAATTTTATATATAATATACATTATTTATATAATTTATATATAATATACATTATTTATATAATTTATATATAATATACATTATTTATATAATTTATATATAATATACATTATTTATATAATTTATATATAATATACATTATTATAATATTTTATATATATATATATATATTATTTTAGAGAGAGAGAGAGAGAGAGCACAAGCAGGGAGAGAGGCACAGAGGGAGAGAGAGAATCCCAAGCATTTGCATGCTGAGCGTGAAGCCCCATGCAGGGCTCGATCTCACAACCCTGGATCACCACCTAGGCCAAAATCAAGAGCCAGACACTCAACTGACCTAGCCACCCAGGCACCCCTACTCAGTTGTTTTTTTACATATTAACATAATCTATACACTTGTTCTTCCTCATTTCAATATATTCCCAATTGTGCATCCCCATATACACACACATTCCTTTTTCACCACATACAACTTTAGCTTCTTTCCTCTGTTAGTATCTACAGGGAACTGGCGCTGGTGACAGAGCCAGGGAGGATAGGGACTAGAGCCGGTGAGGATACGTCTTTGGCAGTAGTAAGATTTGTGTTTCGATTCCCTGTCTAATATGGCAGCAGACACCAACTGGGAACCAAGATTAGATGTGAGGTAAGGGTTCTTTGTGATCAATTTCATTATTTTCACCTGATACCTTAACACCTTCAGTCCTAAATCCCAATTAAACCTTCTCAAATTCCTGATGGCTGTTTGATTGCCTAGCTGTTGTATGCATTTCCTCATGAAAAGATTTCTGAACTTTTATGATGAGTGTATAAAATGCCTTTAAATCACGACCTGAGCCGACTGAGTATGGAGATACAGTGACGATTTGTTTGCTGCAGACTGAGAGCCTGGTAGGTCAGCTGTAGCCTAGGCTGCCTTGAACACCTAACAAAAAATTACCTGTATGTTTGTTGCTCAAAAGACTGCTAAGACTACGCAGCATGCAAGATTCTTAGCTTCCTCTTTCTAGCTCATGGGCAGGGGCAAGATGTGAGCGCTATAACTTCTATAGTCAGTTGGCTTGTACTACAGAAAAATGCACACAATCCCAAATCGTGCCTTTGGCAGCTAAGGCCCCCCGTTTCTAAGCAACAAGGACCCCAGATCACCAATATATGTATCTTTGCAGTTTATATTTTTGGCACATTGCTAATAAAAAGAAAAGTAGTAATTATGGCTTAAAAACAAAGGAAAGATTTGCCTTGAAGCATTTCTATGACTAAATGGAAAAGTGTAGATTAAGTATGCATGGGAAAAGGGTAAAGTTTAAAGGTTAAAACAAAGGCCACTTGTCAAATAACAACAAAGCACATTATATTTTCTGTGGGAAGTGAGCTGAGTTTCCAGAATAAGAGGGAGAAAACAGTCCATTACGTTCTTAATACAAGTCTTTAAATTGGTGTAATTGAATTCTCATTGACTACAAGAATGATATTTGTATCCATGTGTGCAATAAGAGGGGTGAACAGGAAACTAGCGATACTTTCCTTTCAGTGTAAATAATAGCAGACGACAGGAGGATTTATAAGCTGATCTTAATCAGCTGAATGTACCTTCTTTATGGTCAAATATGGCTGTACAAATACAATGCTGGGCTTGGTGTAGGAAAATTATTGTTTCAGTTCAATTGATAATGGGAAAAGTTATTAGTCTGGAACATTAGCCAACTAGTTAGAAATTGCACTGCTTATCTTACTGGATTTTTGCAGTGGAAATCACAATGGTTGAAAAACAGTGACAGTTTGTGGAAATGGTAGAGATTTGAAAGACAAAAAAAGGAAGGAAGCAAATAAAAAAAATAAATGAATTATAGTTACATAAATACTAGCCAAAAATCAAAACATGTATATTTATTCTAGAATTTGCTATTTCTGGTTGTGAGATTTGGGGCAAGTCACTCTCCTTTGAACTTTAGTCTCCTCTTCTTTAAAAATAAGACATGGATATGACCTCTAAACTTTCTTCTAGGTCTTCCATACTTTTGTCTTATAAATAATTCTGAAATAACTTTCACTTTAGCACTGGCATCACAGGTTCCTTCTGGGAAACCTCCTCAGTGTTTTGTGGATTTGTCAGTTTCTTTTGTTTTCATGTGTTTTGTTGATTTTATTGGTTTCATGAAGAAAGGTTTCATACATTCCTAATGGTAAATTCCAATAATAATAATAATAATGATAATAATAATAATTTGAAAGGAAAATTCAAATTGTGGATCAAATGAGAATTAGAGTAACGTGTGACACTGAATAAAGACGTATGCCACAGGATGGTGCCACTATCCCACGATCTTTGAAAGCCATATTGCATTCAGATCATTGGTTAAATACCATATGGATTATTTCAGTGGTAGAATTAGAATAAGCACAAAGTATAAAAGGAATCAGTTTACAACATTGAAAGGGAGGAAGAGGAGGATGTGGAGGAGGAGGAAGAAGGAAGAAGGAGGAGGAGGAGAGAGAGAAAAAAGAGGGGAAAGAAGTAGGCCATCTTTTTGCAAAACTCCTCTAGGCACCATTGTGCATACACAGTCAGTGTCTCTTCTATTTTGTAATGAAGATACTCTTCCTTGGCAAAGACACCCTTATCTCTTGAGAGAACTTAAGCAGTATCTTCTTGACTGTTCTCAGTATCCTACTTAATCTGCTTCTTAATTAGAAGTAATTTTCCTAAAACGAAAGACTGATCTAGCTGTTTTCCTTCTTAAAACCCTTAGTGGATGTTCCATTCTTGGAATAAAACCCCGAGACCTTCCTGTGTCAACCAAGGCCCTGCATCATCCAAGTCCTGCATGTTTCTTTGGTATCATCTCTGCAAGGTTCCAGCCACTCTGAGCTTTCTGTTCTTCAGACACAACCAGACTGTGCCCTAGACAGTGTCTTCACACTGTTCCCTTGGCCTGTAGTGTTGATGCTTGCCTCCCATCCTTCAGCTGGATTGTTCGTTTGGTCTCTACTTGAATATTACTTTCTTACAAACTTTCCCTTAAACTTTTCTCTCTGTCCTGAATCCAGTACTGCAACCAAGTTAGTTATCCTGTACATGTTGGTTACATTTCATAATACTTTTCTCACTTTGTAATCATATGCTTGTGCCATTACTTGTTTAATTCTTACCTCTCCGACTAACTAAAAAACCTGCATCTATTTTGTTCAGCGACATCAGTTACATATCCCTTTAACTTAGATCAATGCCTAACACATAGTAGGTGCTTAAATGATTTGTTGAATGAAGTGAATGAGACCTATTCTCAAGTTACAGAGAAAGTGAAATATTAGTCTGTCTGTCTAGGTTGTTTTACTGGGACCAGAACCTCTGATTTTGAAAAACCTGAAGACGAAGGGAACAGAGAATGGCAGGTGTGACATAAAACCTTTGGAGAGACATCCCATCAGGGATTGCCTTGTTAAATTAGCAGAACACAGAGGGCTCGCCCTGATTATGTGCTTGTAAGTAGTGAACACTATGCAGTAGAAGTGCCTCTGGGCTAGAGAAAAAAGCAGGTCCTCTCAACAAAATAGAAAACATGAACGAACAAACAAAATAGAGAAAATGAACATGGAGAGGACAAGGCCAAGGGAAAACCATACTAACCTAAGGGAGTATAATTAAATTAAAGCAAGAATGTATAGGAGACAATACTAGGGTGGAAACAGAAATAGCACGTCGGGTACTAAATCATTGGGAAGGTGGGGGTGGCACATGACATAAAAGCTGGGGTCTTCAAAGGGAGGAAATTATTTGAAGGAATTCATTGAAAAGACAGCAGAGCATAGTGAAAAGTCACTAGATTGAGAGTTGGGACAGCTGCCACTGTTCCTCATTTGGCATGAGACTTTGGTAGATCCTGGCATCTCATGTTCACGGACACAATGAGGGCATGGAAAGGAGTCAAAGATTTAGATTACGTTTCTGGCATATACAGCTTTCATATTCTAGAGAAAAGTCACACAAGGCAAATCCTATTTCAAGACAAAATCCAGGGTGTTTTGGATAAACATGAAGATCTCAGCCAGTAAACCTCAGGGTGAAACACCGAGCTTCAGACCCACTTTCTCACCTTAATGACATTCTCTGCTTATTGACACATCACATCCCTGCTCTGACAAATCCAATGTGGGAAGCCTGATGGAAAGTTTGTGGGACTAATAAAATCTGTGTGTTCAAATACATTTCTAGCTTTCTAGAGGGCTGTATTATTTTTATTATTGCTGTTAAGAATTTCTATGAAGTCTGACTTAGGCTGAGGATGGCTTTTACTGCCCATCACAGTGATTCTAGGATGCAGCCTTAGGTGGTTGCCCATATTTTACATTTTACTAGGGTGCTTTGCTTTACCAAAATTAATACTGCTATTTTCAAGAGAATGGAGCTTGTGCCAGAGGGGCATGGTGATTGGACCTTTACAGCTACTCTTTGCTGATTAAAAGA
This sequence comes from Panthera tigris, assembly GCF_018350195.1. Lineage (NCBI taxonomy): Eukaryota > Metazoa > Chordata > Mammalia > Carnivora > Felidae > Panthera > Panthera tigris. The sequence continues at coordinate 47,458,734 of NC_056663.1, read as the reverse complement.
TCACACCTCTTGAACCTTTTCCTCCTCTCTGTCCACACTGCCTACGTCAGAACCCTCACGTGTCTTGCTCAGGTGATTTTAACAGCATTCTAGTTATTCTCCCTGCCCCTAGTCTATCTCACCCCAAACCCAGCACGCTCTTTGCCACCAGAATGAATTTTCTAAAATGATCAGGTTGCATCACCCTCCTGCTTAAAAATTCTCAAGGATGAGGGGTGCCTGGGTGGCTTGGTCCATTAAGCGTCCAACTTCAGCTCAGGTCATAATCTCACAGCTCGTGAGTTGGAGCCCTGCATCAGGCTCTGTGCTCACAGCTAAGAGCCTGGGTCCTGCTTCGGATTCTGTGTCTCCCTCTTTCTCTCTGCCCCTCCTCCCTCATGCTCTGTCTCTCTCTGTCTCTCAAAAGTAAACATTAAAAAAAAAAAGTAAATTCTCAAGGTTGAGACTCAAATTCTTTTGCATGACATGGACATGCCTTCACCATCAGGGGCCAGTCTCCTTTCCAGCCATTTTAATGACAAACCAGATTATTCTTTTCTCCCACGTGTGCCATTCCATATCTCACCTTTGCTCATGCTTTGTCTTGGTCCTGTCAGGTGTTTCTGTATTGTAAACACTGACTTATCTTTCAAACTCCAACTCAGATATACCTTCCCATCTATAACCTCTCATACGATGCTTCCTGTCACCCACACCAACTACAAACATTGTAGTGCTTATTGTCCCAACCAAAACATTAGCTGTTTCTTTCTGTGCTCTTCAAACACTTCATATATATTTCTTTGACCTCTTTTAGCATGTTGCATGATTTACATAATAGAAGGGGTTTCCAGAAGTTCTGGTGTCAGGTATAGCATCTGAGATACAGCTGGCATGCAACACTTGGTGATTGGATTCTTCTGAACCCATTTGAATTACATTGAACTGAATAATAACAACTAGTCATGACATTTGAGTGTAAAAGATTAGGAAGCATTCTAAAGTTGAGGATGATGGCAGGGTGCCCGTGTGAGATCCCAAGGGAATGGTGCTTCACTCATTCTTGCCTCCAGGGCAACCATTCTGTTTTCTGTAGCCAACTTGGCTGTCAAGAGAGACACAGCTGCTCCCTCTTCAGAGTGAAAACGATCTAGATCTACCAGAAGAAGAGGGATGTGTAAGATGAGAAGGAAAGCATCCTTGGGCTAAGCAAGATACGTTATATCAAACTTTTTTTCTTTCCATGTGCACCTTAGTAGAAACCCATGGCTTAGAGAACCCTGCAAGTAAAAATTTTTGTGAGGCATTGTTATGGCATTGCTGAGATAAGTAACACTCGAAAAATAAGGGCCATACACATTCACAAGTTTAGATACGTATGTAGAAGAGCCCGTGTCAAATTGCCAGCTGTCCTTTCTTAAGGACTGTCCTTCATTCTGAGATTAAATCACTGCTGACTTCTTCTTATGATTATTTCCATATATATATATTCCATATGGAATATATATATTCCATATGGAATATATATATTCCATAATATATATGGTTTGTTAGAAATAATGGTGACCGTAGTTGTGTGTGTGTGTTCTTTGGTTGTTATAACTTTGTTCTTTGGTTTTTATTTTTATTATATTTTTTTATTTTATTGTTAGGTTTTTCTTAAAATTTTTAGATATATAAATATATATACCTTTTTTAGAGATCCTTACTTGGACCAATTAGCATTTAGTAATACTCTCATAGAACTTGAAAGGATTCTTGAAATCTAACTGGTCCACCAAAGCCAAAGTCTAGGAACAAGAGAGTTCCAAAGAACACAATGTGCAACCATTAGTAGCTACTGGAAGAACAATGGACTGAAAGGCAAGAGGCCTGAGTTTAATGGATTCTGTCATTAATCAAACATATAATCATCTTCAAATTGTTTCATGTAACAATGCAGCAATGCAGGACCCATGTTTCTTTTTTGAAAATTGTTTAATGTTTATTTATTTTCAAGACAGAGAGAGACAGCACAAGCTGGGGAGGGGCAGAGAGAGAGGGAGACACAGAATACAATGCAGGTTCCAGGCTCTGAGCTGTCAGCACAGAGCCCGAGGTGGAGCTCAAACTCAGGAGCTGTGGGATCATGACCTGAGCTGAAGTCGGACGTTTAACCTACTGAGCTACCCAGGTGTCCCCCCTTTTTTTAAAGTTCATTTATTTAATTATTGAGAGAGAGAGAGAGAGAGAGAGAAAGAGCACAAACAGGGGAGGTGCAGTGGAGGGTGGGAGGAAGGGGGGAGAATCCCAAGCAAGCTCCACACTCAGTGCAGAGCCTAATGCAGGCCTTGATCTCACGAACTGTGAGATCATGACCTGAGCCAAAATCAAGAGTCAGATGCTCAACCAACTGAGCCACCCAGGTGCCCCCAAATATTCTATATGGCTTTTTAAAAAAGTATTTGAAATATTTTTCTAACATTTCATTTATTCAATGAGTCCCACCTTGACCACTTGATTTAAAAGCCAACCCATGACTTGCTCCAGCACATCCTGTTCCTTTTATCCGACACCACTTCTCTCTTTATCCATCATTCGTTTCTTTATTTGACATACTTTTTTTGTTGTCTGTTACTTATTACCCACATACCTTTGATAGGATGTAAGCTTAATGCCAAAAGGCTTCACTGACTCCTTTTTCCATTGATATATCTTAGGCATCTAAACTATTGCCTTTCCTTCTGGGAAGATGGCACAGTAGGAGGACCCTAGGCTCACCCTGTCCCATGTACACACCAAGATAACAGCCATATAAGTGCAACTAACTCAGAAAATGACCCAAAGGCTGGCAGAACAGACTTTCAACAGTTATTTGTAGATAGAAGGACACATCCAAAAGGGCAGAGAAGAGTTGGGAACCAAGCCCCGACGAAGACTAACTCCAAAAGAGAAGGCCACCACAAGCACAAAAAAGCAAGAGGGTCAGACCCCACACCAGGTACCTCAGGCACAGGGGCCCTGCACTGGTAAGAGAAGTCTCAAAGATACTTGACTTTGAGAACCAGTGGGACTTAATTTCACAAGCTTTTATAATCAGCGGGGCTTACCTCCAGGTACTTTAAAAATCAGGAGACTTAGCTCTGGGAGAACCAGAGGGCAATAGGAAACTGAGTTCCCACCCTTAAGGAGCCAGCATAACAAATACCTGCCTAGATATAGCATAGAAGTAGCAGTTTGAAAGTGCCTGGGGTATACATGAAGGAGATTTGTTTATTAATCCCAGAACATGCACTGGAAGGGAGACTTCCTTAAGAACAAAAGAGCTGGTGGGCACCATGTCTTTCTTCCCCACCAGCCTACGAAGCCAGAGCCTTGTGAGAACCAGTGTGCACACCTTCCACTCACCTTGCTAACATGGTGTTCTCTGTTCCTGCATTTTCCTGTGGATCCATCCCAACCAACCAGCTGCATTTGGCAGGCATCCCTCCAAAGTGGCTCCTGCCCCGATACACCCTGCAAGCGGCATAGGCGGAGACCAGCATAATTCCAAAGCGATTCTTGCCTTGGGGAGAGGGGAAAATAACCACATACACCGGTGTGCCTGCAGCCCCAGCAGCTGACCCCGTATCTGGCAGCACAGAGAGTGTACCCGGCTAATCAGTGTAATTACAGCCCAAGCAGACAGACAAAGGGCAGGCATCTGGTCAACCTCTCAGTGGGCAACATGGGAAAAGAGCCTCACCATTTGGTGTGCCTGCAGCACTGACAGATGGACTGGGGGCAGGCAGCTTGTCTGCCACTGCTGCCCACCAACAAACCCTTTCAGGAGACAAGGCAAGTAGAGCATCCTGCAGGTGAGAGCAACTTGAGCCCCAACACTCAGACTGGAGACAGTCACCTGATCTAACTACAGGGCCCGGCCACCAACAAAGGCCTCTCAGGGGGCAGTACAGGGAGAGGGCCCTGCAGTTCAGTGTGACTGCAGTCCCAGCAGATGGGCTGAAGGCAAGCACCTGGTTTGACTGCTTGCTGACACCACCCAAGCACAAGCCTGTGGCAGCTCCAGAATGGCTCCCTTAACAGCCCAGGGACCAAACAGTGTCCACTCTGCTCAGAACAGTCGAAGTGGGCTGTTGCAGCCAACTGGACTGAAGGCAACAGGGCTCAGCAACAGGAGGTGTGAATGCAACCTACATTAGAGACACACCTGAAGCTCCTGGCTCTGGTGAAAAGGGGGTGTTGTACTACAGGGCACCACAGGATCCCTTCTTCGTAAGGCCACTACTTCCAAGATCAGTAGATATAGCTGACTTTCCTAATACATAGAAACAAAAAGAAAATTAAATAAAATGAGGAGACAGAGGAATATGTCCCAAATGAAAGAACAGGACGAAATCACAGCAAAAGAGCTAAATGAAATGGAAATAAGCAACATGCCTGATAAAGAATTCAAAGTAATGGTCATAAGGATACTCACTGGACTTGAGAAAAGAATAGAGGATCTCAGCTGAGACCTTCAACAAAGAGATAGAGTATATAAAGAAGAACCAATCAGTAATAAAGAAATCAATAACTGAAATTAAAAATACACTAGGTGGAATCAATAGCCGATTAGAGGATGCAGAACCAACAGGTCAGTGTCCTGGAAGACACATAATGGAAAGCAACTAAGCTGAACAGCAAAAAAGAAAAAGAATAACAAAAAATGATAATAGGTTAAGAGAACTCGGCAACATCATCAAGCATAATAACGTTTGCATTATAGGGATCCCAGAAGAAAAGACAAGGGGGCAGAAACTTTATTTGAAGAATAATAGCTAAAAACTTCCCTAATCTGGGAAGGAAACAGATATCCAGATCCAGGAGGTGCAGAGAACCCCCCAGTAAAATCAACCGAGGGAGGTCCACAGCAAGACACATAATAATTAAAAATGGCAGAGCAGTGATAAAGAGACAATTGTAAAAGCAGCAAGAGAACAGAAAAGCTACACACAAGGAAACTTCATAAGGCTTTTAGCTGATTTTTCGGCAGCAGCTTTACAGGCTAAAAGGTAGTGACATGATATGTTTAAAGTACTGAAAGGAAAACAAAACAAACAAACAAACAAAAACAAAACAAAACAAAACAAAACAAAAAACCTGCCATTGAGAAAACTCTACCCAGCAAGGTTTTCATTGAGAATAGAAAGAGAAATAGTTTCCCAGACAGACAAAAGTTAAAGGAATTCATCACCATTAAATTAGCTTTAAAAAAAAAGTTAAAGGGGAGTGCCTGGGTGGTGTAGTCAGTTAAGCATCCAACTCTTGATCTTGGCTCAGGTCATGATCTTGCAGTTTGTGAGTTCGAGCCTCACATTGGGTTCTGCACTGATGGTGTGGAGTCTCTTTGGGATTCTGTTTCTCCTTCTCTTTGCCCCTCCCCTGCTTGTTCTCTCTCTCTCTCTCTCTCTCTCTCTCTCTCTCTCTCAAAATGAATAAATAAACTTAAAAAGAAAAAGCTAAAGGGAATCCTTTGAGTGGAAAGAAAAAGGTTATAGTCAGGATAAGAAAATTATGAAAGGAAAAATTTTCACAGGTAAATGAAAATATATAATAAAGGTAGTAGATTATTTACTTACCAAAGCAGTAAAATCAATTATATCTATAAAAATCAGTCAAGATATTCACAAAACAAAAGAATGTAAAGCGTAACATAAACATAAAACCTGGATGGGGTGGACAAAAAATTTAGTGTTTTTATAATGGGTTCAAACCTAAGTGACCATCAGCTTAATGTAGACAGATAGATGCATAAGATGTTATATATAAGTCCAATGGTAACAACAAATTTTAAAAAACCCTGTAATATAGTCACAAAAAATAAAAAATAAAAATGACAAAGAAAGGAATCCAAGCATATCACTAAAGAAAGCCATCAGATAACAAGCTATGACAGGAGAAGATAGGATTCAGTAGGCAGAGGGAAAGATTAGGACCTGAGGTCCATGGGTGGGGAAAAACACCTATTTTGGAACAATGCTGGGAGTGTCTGACCACATCAAACCCCCTCAAGTGTAAGGTTCCCTTAAGAATGGAACAGATCACACCTACTCCCCCTCAGGTTTCCCCTCAGGAATTTTACAAAAGACCGAAGTATGGCCACAGACCCTTCATACAATGGAAACAAGCCAATCAGGAATGGACAACCCAGTACCTAGAGCTATCAAGCCAAGAAGGGTAGAACCTGAGAAGGAACAGGGGGAAGGGGAGGGGGAGTGGGAGACCAGAACCTTGTAAAACAAGGACCCTTACCTATAGTCCTCGGGCATTTACTTTCTAACGTCTCCTCTCTGTAACGAGAGCTTTCCTACTATACTTCCTTTCTAATCTTATATTCTAATACACTTTTGTCTGCTGCTTATTTTGCATCCACCTCTTCACTGTTGAAAGTGGAAAGACAACAAATCCCTGGTATTGTGGTAAAAAAAAGCCTGCAACAAAGGGAAGAGAGCAAGAGAAGAAAAAGGGAACAGAAAAGAACTACAAAAACAACTGCAAAACGATTGGCAAACTGTAAAATATTGGCAAACCAAATCCAACAATACATGAAAAAATCATTCAACACAATTGAGTAGGATTTATTCTAGGGATGCAAGGGTGGTTCAAATTATAAATTAATCAGTATGATATATCACATTAATAAGAAAAAAATAAAACCATATGATCATCTCAATAGACGAAGAAAAAGCAGTGGGCAAAGTACATCTTTTCATGATTAAAACTTTCAATAAAATAGGTTAAGAGGGAACATACTTTAACATAATAAAGGCCATATATGAAAAACCCACAGCTGATATTAGACTCAGTGGTGAAAAACTGAGAGCTTTTTCTCTAGAATCAAGAACAAGACAAGGATGTCAACTTTCACCACTTCTACTCAACATTGTACTAGAAGTCTTAGCCACAGCCATCAAACAAGGAAAAGAAAGAAAAGGCATCCAAATTGACAGGGAAGAAGTAAAGCTTTCACTATTTGCAGATGACATGATACGATATATAGAAAACCCTAAAGACCACCAAGACAAAACAAAACAAAACAAAAAACCAAAACAAAAAACACTAGAATAAATGAATTCAGTAAATTTGCAGGATACAAAATTAGTGTATAGAAATATGTTACATTTCTTTACACTAGCCATGGAGTAACAGAAATAAATTAAGAAAACATCCCATTTACAATTGTGCCAAAAATAATAAAACGCCTAGGAATAAACTTTCAGGAGGTAAAAGACTTGTATTCCAAAAACTATAAAATGCAGATGGAAGAAATTGAAGATGACAGAAATAAATATTTCACACTTATGGATGGGAAGAACCAATATTGTTAAAATATCCATACCACCCAAAGCAACGTACACCTTTAATGCAATCCCTATCATCGTGAGAAAGAAAAATAAACCTGGAGGTATCACAATCCAAGATTTTAAGATGTACTACAAAGCTGTCGCAATCAGAACAGTATGGCACTGGCACAAAAATGGACGCATAGATCAATGGAACATAATAGAGAGTCCAGAAATAAACCCACATTTGTATGCTCAATTAATCTATGACAAAGGAGGCAAGAATATACAATGGGGAAAAGACAGTCTCTTCAACAAATAGTTTTGGGAAAACTGGATGGCTACATGTACAAGAATAAAGCTGGACCATTTTCTTACACCCTACAAAAATAAATTCAAAATGGAGTGAAGATCTTGGGACACCTGGGTGTCTCAGTCAGTTAGGTGTCTGACTTCGGCTCAGGTTATGACTTCATGGTCCGTGAGTTCAAGCCCCGCGTGGGACTCCATGCTGGCAGCTCAGAGCCTGCAGCCTCCTTAGGATTCTGTGTCTCCCTCTCTCTCTCTCTCTCTCTCTGCCCCTCCCCCACTCATTCTCTGTCTTTCTCTCTCAAAAATAAACATCAAAATGGAGTAAAGATCTAAATGTGAGACCAGAAACCATAAAGATCCCAGAAGACCTGAAACCCAAAAACAAACCAACAACAACAACAAAAACACAAAATATAGGCAGCATTTTTTTTTACATTGGTCATAGCAACATTTTTCTAGATATGTCTCCTAAGGCAATGGAAACATAAGCAAAATTAAACTAGTGGGACTCTACCAAGGTAAAAAGCTTTTGCACAGTGAAGAAAACCATCAATAAAACAAAACGGCAACCTACTGAATACAAGAAGATATTTGCAAATGATATATCCAATTAGGGGTTAAATATAAATAAATATATAAAGAACATATACAACTTATCATAAAAAATAATCCAATTAAAATGGGCAGAGGACATGAAGCGACATTTTTCAAAAGCATTCATACCAACGGCCAACAGACACATGAGAAGATGCTCAACAGGAAATGCAAATCTAAATTACAATGAGATATGACCTTATACCTTTCAGAATGGCTAAAATCAAAAACATAAGAAATAACAAGTGTGGGTGAGGATGTGGAGAAAAAGGAACGTTCATGCACTGTTGGTGGGAATGCAAACTGGTACAGCCACTGTGGAAAACAGTATCGAGGTTCCTCAAAAAATTGAAAAATAGAATTACCTTATGATCCAGTAATTCCAATACTGTGTGTTTACCTAAAGAAAATGAAAACTAATTTGAGAAGATATATTCACCCCTGTGGTTATCGCCGCGCTATTTACAATAGCCAAGATATGGAAGCAACACAAGTGTCCACTGATAGATGAATGGATAAAGAAGAGGTGGTATATATACACAATATATACACAATGAAATATTACTCAGACATAAAAAGAGAATGGGACCTTGCCATTGTAACAACATGGATGGACCTAGAGGGTGTAATGCTAAGTGAGATAGATAAATCAGAGAACGACATATAACATATGATTTCACTCACATGTGAAATTTAAGAAACAGAACAGATGAATATAGGGGAAGGGAAGGAAAAACAAGATAAAAACAGAGAGGGAGGCAAATCGTAAGAAGACTCCTAAATATAGAGAATAAACTAAGGGTTGCTGGAGGGGAAGTGGGGGGGATGGACTAAATGAATGATGGGTATTAAGGAAGGTACTTGTTGGGATGAGCACTGCGTGTTGTATGTAAGTGAATCACTAAATTCTACTCCTGAAACCAATACTACACTGTATGTTAACTACTTGAATTTAAATTAAAAAAAAGAAAAGAAACAAACAAATGAAGAACAGAAAAAAAACCACTCATATAGGTGAACTAACCAGTGGTTGCCGGAGAGGAAGTGGGTGGGGGATGGGTGTAATAGACAGAAAGGATTGTGAGTACACTTATCTTGATGGGTGGTAAGTAATGTATGGAATTGTTGAATTACTAGGATGTATACCTGAAAGCAATTTAACACTGTATGTTAATTATACCTCAATAAATTTTTTTTAAAATAAAATAGTACCTCCCTCCACACAAACTAAATGCTCAATTAATGTTGAAAAATCAAGAAAAAAATTTTCTTATTTAAAAAAAAAAAAGCCACTACATCAGGTGATCACCAAAAACTCTTCTACCTCTAAAATACTGTTATTTGGGGCCCCTGGGTGGCTCAGTCAGCCATCCAGTTTCAGCTTAGGTCATGATCTCGAGGTTCCTGAGTTCAAGCCCTGCATCAGACTCTGTCCTGATAGCTCAGAGCCTGGAGTCTGCTTCGGATTCTATGTCTCCCTCTCTCTCTCCCCTGCTTATGCATGCACCTCTCTCTCTGTCTCTCTCTTCTCTCAAAAATAAATAAGGATTAAAAAATTTTAAATGCTGTTATTCAATGAGTTGATATGTAAATTTGATTCTGTGAACTCCAGCGACTACTATCTGACTTTGAGGTCTAGCTGCTTCTAGAAACATCAGTATCAAAGGAAGGTTTTTCATGTTTTGCTTGTCTGAAGTCACATATTTCTCAAACCATCTTAACCACTACAGTGGTTATATCTCAGTGGCAGTTGATATATCCTCTCTATTCTCTAACCCCTACCAGCATCACTCAGAGAGTGATTTTGAAACCCTCCTGACTTTCTGTCTTGCTTCTAGTTGCCATAGGTTCAGTCATTTGGAATATTACTTAGAATTTTGCATTGCTGCCATATTCAGTGGTTTGGCCAAAGAGGAGAGGTGATGTAATAGATTGGCTCCAGCCTGGGTCCTCAAAACAATTGAATGCAGCTGAGGCTTGTTGAGAGTTCAAAGGCATTTCGCTTATCAGGGTCTTGAAAGATGGGAACTTCTCCCATTGTGTTGGTTCAGGAGAAGCCTTTCTTCAAGGGAAATATGTTTTTTGCTCACTTTGTAAAGGATAGTTCTCTATTGCCTTCTTATATTACTAAATCCATACCTAGGAAACATCATGAATGATTTCAGCAAAGACAAGCTGCTAACCAAGGATGCTAAGAAAGTCAGATGTTTAGGTATGTGTACCTCCTCCCTCCTCTCTCACAGATGAGCTCTACACTTATTCCAACATTTGACTGTCTTGTATGTGTTTCCTTAAGGAAATTCTAGAGAGAAAATTTTCAAATTTTTTTGTGGGTAAGAAAATGGGTGACATTATTAGGAAAAAAAATTGGTGGGTGAGACAACATAGCTTTTTGGGAAAAGAAAAAAAAGAGGAAATCTTGTTTGCCATAGTTTATCTTTTTTGTCTCTCTCTTTCCTTCTTTTATTTTTTTAAATAATTTTAATTTTTGTTGCATATTCTTTTCCTCAGAGGTATTATCACACGATAAAGAAAGAGATTTGGAATCATGGAAGAGAGGTTAAAGTATCTTAAGATGTTTCTTTAATTTTTTGAGTGATTATGAGAATTTACTCAACTTAAATCAGTCTTACATTTCTTGTCTTTAAACTGTAGGGAATAAGAGTACCAACTCACCAGATTTAAATGAATATGAAAGAAGATAATGTAACATGCTGCATGGCAGATATATGAATATGTATAATATCGATCACCTGACCAGGTGTTTCTATCTGGGGCAAGACATATTTCTTTTTTGTTTGGGAGGGATATTCCCTCAGCACTCTCCTGCTGGTATGAAGCTTCCAGACTACAGGGATCTGTCTCATTCAGCACTCTATCCCTAATGCCCAGGACAGAGTGTTGAACAGTCCAGTGTAGGCACCTGAAAAATTTGAAGAATGAAACAATGAATGAAAGGTCTTTTAGGAACTTCTTTCTTTTTGCATTGTCTTGTAGATTTGGTTAGGGACAGAGGCTTTTCAAAAATCTTAAGAGACATTTGAGAAACATAGGACAATTAATAGCAACCCCTTCAGGATTTTGTCCCTCTATCACTTCCTTTTTCTTTATTTCTCAGTAGATTTTTAGATGTAATTACTATACTACATTGCTAAAGGAGATATGAGACAGGCTTAGAACTATGTAGAACTATTTCCCAACATCCTAAAGCAGCATCCACGTCAGTTTTGTTTTGCTTTCAGTTCTCAGAATGAGAATGACAAAGAAGCAAAGGTCAAAGTCAAGCAGAAGAGGGTGTAATTATATCAGTAAAAGGACATTTGATTATGTGGATAGAATGGAAAGCTTTAACATTTTTTCTTTTCTAAGCTGGGGGAGGTAGGAGGGTATCCATCAAATACTGGAAAATGCTCCTGTTCTTCAGGCAGTGGCAGAGAGAATTCAGTAGATTCCTTGAAAAGCATAGTAGAATGACACAGACTTGAGATTAATTTCTTGTTAAGATATCACAATTGGGGTGTCTGAGTGGCTCAGTCCGTTAAGCGTCTGACTTCAGCTCGGGTCATGGTCTCACAGTTCACGAGTTCGAGCTCCACGTGGGACTCTGCAGTGGGCACAGAGCCTGCTTCAGAAACTCTATTCCCCTCTCTCTCTGCCCTTCCCCCACAGAATAAAAGACGTAAGAATTCAGTATAGCGTGAGGACATATTAAATACAACACAGAAACATCAGAAACATACAATCTTCAAAAATGACTGTCTAAGCTGTGATTTGTGAGGGAAATTCAAGCACTCTGGAAGACACTTGGTGGTTTTTGCTTACTCGAATTCAACTGGAGAGAAAAAGAAAAGTTTTCAAATGGAGTCTGTCAGGTCAGCATTTCTGGGCATCTTTTTCCCTATTATCACCTCTAAGTAGACAGTATGTATGGAAGCATGATTCCTGACGTCTGTCATGCTGATGTTTATCCTCCCAACAATTCTCTCTCAGTGACCTTTGTCCTATATCTGGAAATGAGAATGGGAGACAAAGGTTTACAGAATTACTGGCCAAAAAGCAGGATGCTGCAGTAGGCAGACTTCTAAGATGATCTCTGCTTCCTTGTAGTGAGTGTGGGCCAGCCTGGTAAGTTTCTTCTAACATATATGGTAGAACAAAAGTGATTTCTGGGACTTGGTTGTCAAAGTCTGTGACCGCCATTTGCTTACATTCTCTCTGGCTCTTCTTGCTTGCTCTGATGAAGAAAGTCACAATGCTGTGAGCCACCCTATGGGGAGGCCTATGTGGCCAGGACCTGAGAGTGATCTCCAGGCAACAGCCAGTGAAAACTGAGGCTAACTTGGTGAATTAGCATGAAAAAGGATCCTCCTCCGTTGATCCTTGAGATGACTACAGCCCCCATGTCACCTGGATGACATGCCTGTGGGAGTCCCTGAACATAGGACCCTGTGTTGGAGTCCTGTCCCATAGAAACTGGGAGAAAATCAATGTGGTTGTTTTAAGCCACTAAGTTTTAGAGTAGTTTGCTACTTGTGTGGACCTTGCTTGAAGTGATTAATGAGCTTCTTTCAATTAGTTTGTAAATCTGTTTTTGGTAGTTGAAGGCACAACAGAATACTTTTTGTGAAAGATGTTTTTCCCAGCCTCCCTCAGTGTGTTTGCTAAGGAGAATGTGGAAGAAGTATTTGGCTTTGGTTCCCGCCTTCACCACTGTGATATAGTTGGAAATATATATTTGGTCTTTGTCTCAGGTTTCTGGCAAACAGCAGCTAATCCTATGACCTTTGGAATTTCCCAAGTGGTAGGAGTGATAGAAGCATCTTTTTTATTCACAACAAGCACCTTTCAATCATACCAAGAGTTTATGCTAATGAGGTGACTTTTGTCAGTGTCCCAAGAAAGATTCAGGAGGGGGCTGGTCAACAGGAAGACCCAGCCTTGATGAGAACTTCCAACCCCATCCCCGGACCTCAGAGGAGTGGAGAGGGGTTGGAGATTGAATTTTATCCCCAGTGGCCAATAATTCAATCAACTATGCCTAGATAATGAAATCTGTATAAAATCACACAAATGATGGGTCTCAGAGCGCCTCCAGATTGGTGAGCACGTTGGGGTACTGGGAAGGTGGTACACCTAGAGAGTACACGGAAGCTGATCTTTCCCACTACCCTCACATCACTCCATAGCATAGATGAAATCTATGCATCTCTTCATTTGGCTGTTCTTGAGTCATAGTGTATCCTTCATAATAAACCAGTAATAGTAGTTAAAGTGCATTCCTGAGTTCTGTGAATCATCTTAGCAAATTATTGAACCAGATGCAGTAGTCACGGGAAAACCCAAATATGTGGTAAACTGAGCAGAAATGTGGGTAGCCTGGGTACTCCATTTGTGGATAGTAGGGGAATCTTATGGGACTGGGGAACCTGGACTAATTCCAGATAGTTAGTATGAGAATTGAATTGTTAGAGACCTAGCTGATATCAGAGAATTGGTTGTTGGTGTTAGAAAAGATATCATCTATTTGGTGTCAGGGAGGATAAAAACATTTCAACTGCCTACTGTGTGGATCTGGGTAAATAACAAAACCTTTCTGAACCTGTTTTCTCATCTATAAAGTGTGTACAGTGCTTCCTTTGCAGGGTTATTGTACCATCAGAAAAAAGTATCAACTTCAAATAGAGCTCAACATTAATAAATGATCAATAAGTGGTAGCTGCAACTATTTTTGTTTTATCATTTTCACTGTTTTCATTTTCAAATGTGTTTTCCAAATTCTTTTATTTACTGACAGGCTTTGTGTTATTACCAACAAATAATTATATCAAAAGAAAATATTTCTAAGATCCCTTTACATTATTTCCCTTTATCCAGGTAAATAATTTCATGAACAATAATTAAATGTCAGAAAATGAATCATAGATGAGCTACCAATATTTGATAGTGTTTTGTAAATAAGGTAAAAGAGTCCAGGGAGGAGTAGAATCTATTGATATTTCCAAAAAAATCCATAGAGCCTCTGGAAGGTGACTACACTATTCACTGAAAATCTGTGAGTATATAATGACTGTTGAAGACTTTCCAGACTACCCTATATAAAGATGTACACCACCATTTCTCTCATTTTCTATCCCAATTCCCAAGCTTATTTTCTTTATAACAGTTATTATTGTTTGAAAATATCTTATCCTTTTTTATCTGTTTCATATCCATTCCATACTACCATATATATTTTACAAGAGCAGGACTCCTATCTTTTATGTTCATCACTCTATTTCTATTTCCAAGAACAATATCCAGGGAGATAAAAGTTTAATAAATGTTTATAGAATTAGTGAATAAATGAATGATGGTACTTATAACTTTTAAAGATGAAAACGTATAGGTTTAGGATCTCAGGAAGAAGAAAAAGACAGAGGTAATCCCTCCCACTTGAGGATCGCTTAGAATAGCGGTAGATGGATGTATTTGACATGAAATGGTCATTAGCTCCACTTCCAAGTTTAATCATCAACTATGTTCTACCTTCATGAAATGAAATGACCCAGCCTTTTGGTGTCAGGTTGTAAGATGCAGATATATTCTTCAGGATATGTTAGTCTAGGCTATCCCCTTCCTGGGCTGTCTTAAGTGGGTAGCTTTATTACAAGAGTTGAACCTCATCCCAACTCATGCTCCCACTTGGAAAGGGAATAAAGATGGTGGCAGTAATAGCTAAATTGCCTTGCTCTAGGGAAATTGTCAGCCTTTTCCCCAAATCTCACCCCATTGCCTAATTATTTTGAAGGATGTTGTGCATTCAGATGAGGCTCTAGATGTCAGGACCAAATGTAAAGTAGAAGGTATCCTCCACATTCAGGGAACAAGCTATGTAACAGTTCCATGATCCCATAAGATTCAAGGCAGCCAAAATGTAGTCTCCTGCTTAGGAATCCATGATCTAGGAGATCCCTCCCACTTGAGGATCACTTACTCCTCATACATATTGGCCAGCAGGGGGCAGTTGGGGTGAGAATGTTATGTTATTTGTCTCCAAGCTACCCCACGGTCCTTTCTTTTCTATATCTAAATGGGCACAATGTAACTATACTTAGAAGTACCCACCTTATCTGTTATTCTTCAGACTTGCTATCTTTGCCTTTTATATCTTGAGTAATGTCCCCACTGTGAAGGTGAAATGATGGAAATCCTAGATCGACTGGGAGAAACTAAGTGAAAAGATGATTCAAGCCTTTGTCCCCAGATTGCCTTTTGCTATATAATTATCCCCATATAGTTCCTTAGGCCTAACCTAGTGTGGGATCGATGAATTAGAGACAGCTGGATGGGAGTTAGTAGCTAAGCCAACAGATGTGAGACTTCCCAGAGTTCCCCGATTGCAGTGAGATACAGGAAGAACTAAAAGTGGGTTATGGGTTGGCTAATGGGTTAGCTCAAGAAGACATAAAAGGAAATGAGGGAGAGATAGATTCAGAAAGTCTTGTGTGGGGTATGAAAGTCCCCAGGATTAATTTCTATGGACTGCCACTTAGACACCAAATATGAATAGTGCCATCTCAGTGCATGTAACAGCTATACAGTAACACAGGACCAGATGCTGCATTCTCCTAATCAAGCTTTTTCTATAAACTCTTTGGCCCCACCCTATACCATAAGATGAAGCCTCAGAGATGGGGTTAGTGGGTAATCAGATGAATGGGGCTTTGAAATAATTGGGATTTAGTTTTTGCCATTGGTAACACATAGAGCTCAATTAATGTAAATTAGGCTATGTAAAAAATAAAGTTGCATTTCTTTACTTGGTGAATGAGTTTTTATACCCATTGCAAAAGTAATGTATTCTATAGAAAGCATTGCCTTTCATAAATTATACCTGCCTTGATTTACCCTGAGGCAACAATAAGATACTAAGAAAAGAGCATATGTGGGCTTTGGTACCTGTCAGACCTGGATTTGAGTTGTAGTTCTGTAATTTACTTCATATGTAAACTCAGGAAGTTTACTAAATCTTCCTATGCCTATTTTCTACTTATAAAATGTGGAAAATAATATCCATATCATGGAATTTTCTGGAGGATATCATTAGATGAGGCAAATGGAAATCTCTAGCCTTGTACCTTGTTTGTGATCTATTCTAGTTTCCAATTGTTAGCACTGGTGGGGGTAGGTTCAGCTTAGAAATGGGTAGACCCTGAAAAGAACTGGGTCTTAACATCGCAAGGCCAGCATTTCTAGATGTGGCTCTGAAAGTTCCGCCTTGTCCAGAGTCAGGGGAACAGGATGTCCTGAAAGAATGACAAGATGGCTTGTCATCAGAACTGTGTAGTGCTCTTTTTTGTTTGTTTGTTTGTTTTTTAAGTTTATTTATTTATTTTGAGAGAGAGAGAGACAGAGTGCAAGTGGGGGAGGAGCAGAGAGAGAGAGGGAGACAATCTGAAGCAGGCTCCAGGCTCTGAGCTGTCAGCACAGAACCCGATGTGGGGCTCTAACTCATGAACCACGACATCATGACCTGAGCCGAAGTCAGATGCTTAACCGACTAAGCCACCCAGGCACCCCAGAACTGTGTAGTTCTCTTAGCAGCATTCTGGCTCTCCCTCAAGCCCCACTATTTCATCATCCAATGGGACTGCTTTCTAATCAAACTTATATGCTCATCAATTCTTATAATAAAACCTATTAACTTAACTATTCTGTTATCTTGATTCCTTTGACTCTGAAAAAATGACTAATTAACTGAATGAGTAACTTATTTAAAACAATTTAGGCATGAAATAATTTTCTTGGTCCAACATTTTCAAATTACTTACCACATAGCAGGCACTGCTCTCACCACAAAGGATACAAACTTGCACAAAACCAAGTCCTTTCCTCAAGGAGCTCCCCATATGATATGGAAGACAGACATAAAAGTAGTCAGGAGAACATGTGATTAGTATAATAAGAGAAATGTATTCAAGGTTCTATGGGCTTGGCACAAAGTTTAGGGGGCAGAATGAGAATAAAAGTAATTATTGACACTGACATAATTCCCACACACCCCTTAACAATGATGGCATTTCACAGGTGGGGAAGCTGACCATTTCCCCACCTGTGAAATGGTCAAGAGCTGGGTGATCTTCTTTTTAATCATATTCAAGTTAGTTAACATACAGTGTATTCCTGGCATCAGTAGTAGAACCCAATAATTCATCTCTTGCATATAACACCCAGTGTCAAAGACGGAGGTGACATTTCTAAATGCGGTGGACTAGACAGGAGTGAGGCTGAGAAAAGCAGCCAAATGGGCCAGTCTAAATCCAAAGCCATGGCTTACCCACTGTGCATACACCACTTTGTGACTGCTTCACGGCTCCACCACACCACGCCTCAAGCATTTCCTCTGCAGCGACTCCTACATCTGCCACCAGATGACTCCTAAACAGTCTGTTAACAGCCACGATGAGAGGACACTACATTTTTGTAAGGTTTTTTTCCTCCCCCATTATAAGTACTGGTGTTATTTTGTATTTATGCTTTTTCTTGCCAACTATATTAAACTTGACACATTTACTGTACATTTTTATTCCTTCTCTAGATCTGGTTGGGACAGAGGATTTTCTCTAATTAGTTTATATTTTAGAGTTTATGTTTCATTCTGGAACTGCCTGGAGACTCATTGGTGTTATAGGTGCAAGATAAATGTTAGTCATTATCATGATAAAACCTCAATAAACATTTAGGCAATGCAAAGTTATAATTTGGGGGAGTTTATGGAAGAATCTGAAATAATTCAAATCATGAAAGATTCCATTACTAGATGCTGCTGGGCTGGTTTCAGGAACACACAGTGCATTGTTCATTTTTACCCTGGCTCTCCCTCCACACGACTCTATTTTGACAGGCGAAAGCAATTAAAGTCACTGTTTTGGAACTTAGTTCATCTTCTTTGCCATCCCTCCTTCTCATCTTCTCTCTCCATCCAATCTGTCATCAGTGCACAAGTGCCCTGGCCTTGAGCTGGCCTCGGCAGAGCTGAAGAAAGAGAAAAAGAATTTCTGGGAAAGAGGGAGACTTATCACAGAAGGGCTTTGCACTGGCACTCAGGGGCCCTTGAGGCTCTCCGTGTGTTCTGGTACTTGAAGGTGTGAGTAGCAGCAACTTAACCACAAGCACCAGTGTGCATACACTCGTGGCAGCCAAGATCAAAAGGGAAGTAGAAAGCCGGCCATTGGTAAAAGGAAGGGAGCCTTACGAAATGCTGAAAAAGACTATCCTCAGCTCTTAACAAATGCTGAAAGCCTGGGCAAAAGCAAATGGAAAGGGGAGACTTTCAAGGCTCTATCACAGCTTGTTCTCATGTGTAATATAATGCACACACAAGCACAAATGTGCTTCTATAGCAAGAACCCTATAACGCTGAGGTAAGTGTTGCAGCAGAGAACTGTCTTGCTTGGTTTAGTGCATTTGAGGACCAGAATCTTGACTTCAGTAGGTACGTTCTGGCAAGTCAAACGAACTAGCCATACATTTAATACCTAGAGAGAATGATATTGTTTTAAAATTATCCTCCATAATTAAAATTCTGTTAAATGTAACAAAGCTTAAACGTACAGCATGAGTAACTTTTATATATGCACATACCTGTGTACACAGTGCTCTCATAAAATATACATTTCCATTACCCCCAAATGTTCCTCTGACTTTTCCTCTTGGAGGGATTTTTTTTGCCATATGATTTCATGAAGTTCATCAAATGTTTTGAGAAGTGAATAACCTCACATTCTGCAATGGTAATATAGAAGGGAATGATATAAAGTGAGTGTAATCCTGTGTGTGTATGTGTGTGTGTGTGTGTGTGGTCACTTTCCAGATGTTTCTCACCAGGAAGCCAAGAGCCACTGCATCAGGCTTGACTCAGGAACGTGTCTGACAGTCTGAACAGTCTGGCTCTACCTGTAGGTCTTCCATTTTGCACGTTCCTTATTGCCTGTGCCCCGGAATGAACTTGTATCAGACCTCTGCCAGTGAGCTCCATTCACTTGTTCAAGCTAAATTTCTTACAATCCAATTCATTTGCACTTGATATGAATGGAAGGGGTTACTTTCTTCCAACACAACCACCAACATACTGGGAGTGGCATGATGTGTTGTAGCTCTCTAATCCACACCAGAATGATCAGAGTCTGTGATCCCTGTGGTAGTCCTGCTCTTTCTGGAGAGCCAACATTCTCAGTGTTTCCTGCAGTGACAAGTGGCATTTTAAACCTCTTTTGTCAGGTAGTATCACTTCCTGCTTGGACTCTCCATTTTCAGAGTGCTCTGAGACACCCTGTGTGATATTATTAAACACCCTTTTGGCAGCAATAGCTTCCATTGTGACAAGGTGGTTACTCGATGTCAATATCTTGTGTATTCACAAGAATTTTGTCTTTCATTAGATAATGTGCCATTTTTTAATTTTGACAATTATCCTGTGATGAAGGTATTCTTCTAAGCTGTATTGAATACATGAGGAGTAGGAGGGAAGTTAATCAAATCTGCCAACACGAGGCAGAGCTAGGATTTTAACCTCAGGGTTCTAATTCCAAATCCTTTTCATGTATTTTTTTAAAACATATAAATATACTATATCATCTCCAGCTAGAATAAATAATGGTGAGGCAAAATCCAGCTGCATGAAATCAACGTGCCATCTTTATTTCTGTTGGTTGTTGGTGAATATGGTATTATTATATATTTCTGCATTACCTAAGGTTAAAACCCATGGGACAAATTGTTCAAAGACACCACTAATGATCAGAAGTCTAAGGAAAAGCAGCCACAGATGCAAAAACTCTATATCACACTGGTTATCTCTGCTCTTCTATTGAAGATATCTCCTTGAATTACAAATGTGACCATATCAGTCTTGTTTAACATTTCCACATGAGATGTCTTCTCATCTTCCACAAAATAAAAAGTCGTTTCTAAGTTTAAAGTGTGTTCATGAGTGGACACTTACCTCACTAGATTCACTTCCCCCATAGCCCTCACGCATACATTTTCTCAACATCGATACTTTAGCCAGTTTCATATTCTTGTACTTCCTCAAACAGTATGCTTTTTCTTATTTCCAGACCTCTGTGCATGTTCTGGTTCAACTTCCCCTATTCTTTGTTCACTTGACTTTGTCACAGTTTAAAAGTCACTTCCTTTGAGAAGTCCTCCCTTGTGTTGGTTATTTTGGGCTTCTAGAACCATTCCTAACATACACTGGGCTCTAAATAAATTTTTACTAAATAAAAGTTGGTAGATAAACAATAACACGGAGAAAAGTGCAGAGATTAACTCTTTCTTTTTTTTTTTTTTTAAGTTTATTTATTTTGAGAGAGCAAGCAGAGGAGGGGCAGAAAGAGAGGGAGAGAGAGAATCCCAAGCAGGCTTCTCACTTCCCACACAGGGCCCTACATGGGGCTTGAACTCATGAACTGTGAGATCGTGACCTGAACGGAAATTAAGAGTCAGATACTCAACTGGCTGAGCCACCGAGGCACACCTGTTTCATATTTTCAGAAAGCAAAGCATTATAAGATTGAAATTTTGGCAGAAGTAACACTTACTTTTAAAGTTTCATTCTGTTCTATTAGGTATTTCCTTAATCTGGGGACCACCATTTTGACTTGAGTAAGTCAGCCCCTCCCTACTCAATGAATATTTGTTGTATATTCCAGTGCCTGAGACTGTTGCAGATGCTGAGGATATAACAATGTGTAAGACAGATAAAATTGCACCCTCACTGAGCTTACAACCTAGTGAAGATATAAATATACAGTTTCAGGTAGTGATAAGTAGTATAAAAATAAAATACTAAGGGAAGTAGAATATGATTGGTGTGGAGTCACTTGGGTCAGTTTTAACAGGGTCAATAGGGAAGGCACCCAGAAGAGGTGACAACTGATCAAAGACCTGAATAAAGTAAGGACATGAGATAAATATCTGAAAAAAAGCATGCCAGGCAGATGAAATAGCAAAAGCCATGAGAGAAACACACACACACACACACACACACACACACACACACACACAGAAAGAAAGAGCGAGAGAGATTAGAAAGAATTGGCTTATAGCATCATGAGGTCTATCTAGGCAAGTCTGAAATTCATAGGACAGGCCATTAGGAAACCCTGGCAGGAGTCATGCTACAGTCCACAAAGGGATAGAATTTCCTTTTCTCCAGGGAAATCTCAGTTTTGCTCATAAGTCCTTTCAACTGATTGAACCAGGCCAACACAGATTATCAATGCTAAAGCACTTTACTTAAAGTCAATTCATTGTAGATATGAGTCATATTTATAAAATACCTTCCTAGAAACACCTAGATTAACATTTGATTGAGTAACTGGAGACTATAGTCTAGCCAAGTGGATACATACAATTAATTAGCCGTTACTATGGGATAACATATAGGGAGGACTGTAAAAGGACCAGTAAGGTCAGAGTGGAACAAGCCAAGGAGAGAGTAATGAAACATGAGATAGAAGAAACACTTAGGGGTCACAGTCATACGTGGCCCAGAAGACCACGGTAGAGACTTCATATTTTAGTCCATGAGAGATGGAAAAACATTGGAGGGTTCTGAGTAAGAAGGGACACAATTAATAAATGATAGACTTTTAAAATATTACTTTGGCTATAATGAGAAAAATAGCTTCTCTAGATAAACCCCTTAGGAGGCTATTGCCTTTGGTCCATGATAAAGATGAGGATGGTTTGGACCCGAGTGGGAGAGATGGAGGTAGGTGGTCATATATCCTATCCACAAAATCTTTTTTGAAAGTAGAGCCAACGGTACTTACTAATGGGTTTGATGTGGTAAGTGAGGGAGAATAGTAAGAAAAAAGGAAGACTCCTAGATCTTGGGCCCAAGCAATTAGACTGAAAGGGTGGTAACTAAGATGGCAGATGCTAGTTAAGGATGAATGTGAGGGGGTTGGGCGTTTGATATATGCTAATAGATGCCTATGTAGCATTCAGGTAGTAATGTTAAGTAGGAAGTTTGATACATTAGGAGGGGTGGTGCTGGTGGTGGTGGGAGGTAAATTAGGATTGTCAGCATATCCTAAACTCTGGGACCCTCTAAGGAAAGCAGGAGAATCTAGTGGGGAAACTACTAAGAAGCAAAAAGTGAGGTAAAGGAACCTGGAGAGTGTGCATCAAGGATGTTAAGTGAAAAACTGGTTCATAAAGGAATGGAAACAGTGCAAATATCAAGGCATTTATGGACTTTTTTTTTTTTAATTTTGAGAGAGCATGAGCATGCAAGCAAGCAGGGGAGGGCAGAAAGAGGGAGAAGAGAGAATCCCAAGCAGGCTCCACACCATCAGCACAGAGCCCAGCACGGGGCTCAAACTCATGAACCATGAGATCATGACCTGAGCAGAAATCAAGAGTCAGATGCTTAACTGACTGAGCCACCCAGGCACCCCAGCATTTCTAGATTTCTAAACGAGCTGACAACTATATCCCAATTAATGGTGATCAGACTAAAATGGTACAAAAGTGTGACAGGTAGAGGAACCAAAGACCTCGAATGAGTATATCCATCGCACCAGAACACCCCATTTCTCACTGCAGCAATTGTCTATTACTTTCCCCCAGCTCATCTACTCCCAAACTAAAAATAGTGTTATCTATTTCTTGAAAAGCTGTAAAAATAATACAAAATAAAATTCAAGCAGAAAACCCCTCAACGCACATCAGGGATTCAAGCATCTATTCCATTTGCAATTGTCCACCTCTACCTATGATTTCATGTCTGGAAAGGGGGCACTGGAGAAGCCTGTAGAGTGTGCAGATTTAGGGTGAGCCTGTTGATTGTGGGAAGGAGGAACAGTGGAAACACATGCTGTTATAGGATGAACAGTGTGAGACAACAGAAGGAACACAATGAATATTAAAAATATGTAAAGAGGGCTACATGGGTGGCTCAGTCACTTAAGCTTCAGACTCTTGATTTCCGCTCAGGTCATGATCTCATCATTCATGAGACTGAGCCCCACATCGGGCTCTGTGCTGACAGCATGGAGTCTGCTTAGGACTCTCTCTTTCCCTCTCTTTATGCCCCTACCCTGCTCACACACACATACTCTTCCCTCCCTCCCTCTCTCTCTCAAATTGAATAAAGTTAAAAAATATGTAAAGCACCATACCAACCCGAATAGATAATTATTTTGTTGTTCAACTACAATGAGCTCTCCAGCAGATTCTCAGTTCCATAACACAAGAGCTAATGATGGTATTTACAATGCCTCACACAGTATTTGGCAAACTATAGGCCCCCCATTAATATCTTTCAAATAAATAATGGAGGTTTTGTCTTGGTGAAAAGCATGCCATTTTGGAGCTGCAGGGCATCTTAAAGACTGTCTAGTACAACTCCTTTTACAGTTATGAAAAATTGTTTTCAGAAAAGTAACATAATTCATCCAGTACCATCCAGTGATATTGAAAGCAAGCAAACTATAAAATTTGGCTCCAAAGATGGATTAGGTCTTCATCAACAAGTGTTTGAGGAACTTATATTTGACAAGTGACACTTGAAAAAGCACTTCTTTAAATTTTGAATTGATAAAATTCAAAATGAACAAATCAGAATGTTTAACCTGGTTTTCCAGATCAAAGATTGGGGCAGTTTGAATTGACAGAGGCCCACAAGGAATGATTTTGCTGATGAAAAGTAAGGATGAGGAAAGAGACAAATTACTTTATACTATTCTGTACCAAAGAGCAAGTAACATAATTAATTGATTAATGTTTAGATTATTAGTTATGAGTAATGCTATTGATTAATCAGTAGAGATGGAAGGGAATAGTTTGGGGCAATTGCGATTGAGTGTGGTACTGAGCTAGGGCCTTTGCTAAAACTTACAAAACATACTTCATGTATTATATACCTATTTTATCTCTCCCTGATATATACTGGTTATGTGTTGTTAGTCAGATTACTAAATACTTGAACTTCAGAATCTTGCTCCAAAGATTGGGAGATGTAATGATCACTACTGAGGACTGAATGCAATAATCCGTGTGAAGTACTTTATGTTTTCAGTCCTCACTCTCAGTAACATTATAAAAAATAAGCAACAAGTAACACCCTGCAGTGGGAATATTGGGCACAGACTCTGGTACCCTACAATCTCGGTGCCCATGCTGATTCCTCTTCTTCCCCATGTGTCTGTAGGGAAACGATTCCATATCTTTGAACTTCAGTTCAAGTATACATAGTAATGACTATATCCCAGGTTCTCTGCAAGAGTTGAGAAATGTACATCAAAGAAACTAGCACTTAGTTATTCTTTTCGTGTGTTGCCGGTTCCTCTGTCACCCCATTTGTACCTCTTCCTGATCCTGGTAGCACCCCCTTTCCCTGGTTGATCACAACCCAGAGCTTATTCCCAAATAACCTGCCCCATAGGATATCAGTCAAAGCCTTCAAACATATGGGCTAAAAACACTCTAAAGTGTTATTCCTCCCTTAAGGTATGCATTTTAATGGCAATCCTTGAAAACCTAAAAGCCTTAAAAACCAAAAGAAATCAATGTTTAATGGTGGAATTTGAAGCATTATGACAGGGGAGAAGGAGCTGAAAGGGATTTTAGATTTCACTGAGTGCAACCAATTCATCTTATGGATGAGAAAACTGAGAGAGAAAGAAATGACAGGTGTCGCCCAACAGCCCCCAGCCGGTAACTCAGGCAGAAACTCAGACTATCAGGCTTATAATAAGCTGCTGTGCCAGAAGTGCCTTGTGTTTTTTGAGAGGAGCCTCAGCAGCAACCACCATACTATGATAGGAGAAGATAGGATAAAATAGGCAGAGAGGGAAAGGTTAGGACCTGAGGTCCCTGGGTGGGGAAAAACACCAATTTTGGAACAATGCTGGGAGTGTCTGACCACAGAAAAACCCCTCAGGCATAAGATTCCTCTTAAGAATGTAACACACCACCTACTTCCCCCCTCAGGTTCCCCTCTGGAATTTGACAAAAGACCTGACTAAAAATAAGTAGACCATAAAATGTATGACCCACAAGAAATGACATGGCCATAGACCACCCCTCATACAATGGAATTCAGCCAATCAGGAATGGACCACCCAGCACCTACAGTTATCCAGCCAATAAGTGTAGGAGCTGAGAAGGAATGAGGCGGAAGGGAAGGGAGGGCTGGCCAGAACCTTATAAAACAAGGACCCTTGCCTAGAGTCATGGACATTCACTTTCTAATGCCCCCTGTCTGTAAAGAGAGATTCTGTACTCATCTTCCTTTCTGACCTTATACTCTAATAACTTTTGCCTACTGTTCATTTTGTGTCCACCTCTTCATTCTTCAAATTGGTGAGACAGTGAACCCTGGGTACTGAGGTAAAAAATCCTGCAACATTAGCACTACAGCAAATATTTCCTGTCCTTTTTTCTACCACTCTTATTCAGCAACGGCTGGATCCGCTTCCCAGCCCCTAGGACCCAGGAGTGGTACTCTTTTCTGGGCATCTCATCCCAAAGAACATTTATCCTTTGCACCTAGAAGTGGTGAGGAAAATGGTCAATGCCCTTACTTGGAGGACACTCACTCATGGACTGCTCTTAACTAATTATACATCATTCAGGGACCGTTCTGTTACAGGAGGGGACAAATTGGCATTCTACTTATTCTGCATCACACAGAAGCAACAGCCAAGACTTAAAAGTATAGATGAGAAAAATAGAATATAAAAGTGCCCATTACTTTTTCTTGTTTTTCTCTATCCCAAACTAGTTCATGTAGAGATCAGAGAAAATACTGACTTCACGTTAAGTATGGGTCTTATGCTTGAGTCAGAAACTTGGGACTTTAGCTTCTCGTGGAGAGATGGAATGTGAAAGCTGTGGGTGAATTTTCTTGGGCTACTACAGAGAACCACTGAAGATATACACCACAAGGTGACCTATAAAATCATGCAGTTGAACCAGTCTTGAACTTGTTCAACCCACATAGGTGACCTCCAGCTCTGCCCCAGGATTGGCCCTGCCTGTTGCTTTAGGTGCTGAGGGACATCAGTTTGATCTTTAAATAACTAAGAAAGCCATTCTGGGTCACCAATTGTCTTGGACTATTTTCAAACAAAGGAAAGTAGGTGAGTCAAAGCAATTAGCTGAGAGACTAAATTATTTAAAACTACAAGGCCAAGAATGGGGGATGGGACAGAGGGTATGAATCACAGAAACAGTAAAAGAAAAGTAGAGAGACCATATTTTAGAGACATCAAGGGGAAACAAAGTAAAAATGATGAGAAGAAACGGTAATATAATTGTCAAAGGAAGATCAAAGAGGAGGCAAGCTAAGAGCATTAAATAAAAAGAATTTGCATAAAACGGGATTAAAAAGAATTGGGAAAAAATTACAAATTAAAAGATCTAATAAAGATTACTGGAAAATAAATGAACACGGCAACAAGAAGGGTTGTGCATGGAACAATAAATACATTACAGTACCGCGAGAGGGAAACATCAGAGAGAAACTGCAGAGCGAGGAAAATAAAAGAGGAACAATCATTTAAAGTTCAGCCCACAGAGGAACCAAGAAGATGGAGATAAAAAGGATAAAGGAGGCGAGTAAGTGACAGATATTAATACAATACACAGAAGGCATGAGAGAACCATTCAAAGCGTAAAAGAGGGATGGTAGGTGACAGTCAGAGGCGTGGTAGGAAATGCACACTGCACCCAGGCAGAGCTTTTTTTTTTTTTTTTTTTTTTTTAACCAAAGTGGGGGAAAATCCAAGAAAGCATTCAAAATTGCTTTAGGTAGCACTGACAGGATGATAAAGGCATTTTCAAATTTGTAATTAAGAGTTTATTCGTGCATAAAGGCAGCCTTTGCAATATTAGGAAAGTAAAGTCAGGGACCCTTTTATCTCTAAACATCTAGAGAGCCAACCCTGACTGTCTGTCTGCATGTACAATTCAACTGTTATCTATCTCCCGGAAGGAAGTACCCTGGGACTTTGTGTTCAAATATCAAAGGAACATGGTTCTGAACTTTTTCTTCATACATACAACGTGAATTTCAGCATGCTTGGAAGAACAGGACTGCATTCTGAGTAGATGGCTGTCAGTAGTGTGGTGATTTTCTTGCACTGTACATAACACTTCCTGCAATTCCAAGACCCAAGCCACGTTAGCAAGTAGAAAAACAGTCGCCTCTTCCACGATGTCCAGCTGTCCCCATCTCAAGTAGCTAGGTATCAGTACCTACTTACCTGGGGCCTCCTTCTGGCATCCATTATGTTGGACACACCTCCACCAGTACGACCTTCACCTATATCCAAACTGCAGGTGATTGCTTCTGGACAGAAGACCTTCTCTTCTACCTAAACCACAGGTGGAGGGCTGTCTTCATTCTGTTACCTGCATGATCCTATCATTGTATTTCAAGAATCATCCAGATCTGAAGCATCATACAATGCTAGGTTAGAAAGAGACTGGGGTTATCGAATAATCCACGCTCTTATTCACAGATGGAAAAGTAAGGCCAACACTGGTGATGTGACTTTCTTCATCCAAAGGTGACCCTAATATACCAGAACCCCCTCCACAGATGGTTTATAAGGAACACATGGAAAAGATTTTATTATATTTAGATAGGTCATATGAAAAATAATCTCTCAAAACTTTCATACGAAGGTTAAGAAACTAAATCAAAAATGAACCTGCTATGGAGTACTTAGCTATATAAACAAGTCAAACATATTTTATTGCATTAGGGCCACAGGCTCCCAATCTTTCTTGGTTCTCAGTGCCCTTAATGTCTCAGTAATTTTCTGTGATACTCTTGGGCAAAATGTTAACAAAAACAAAACAAACAAACAAAAATACCTATGGGTTCAGTTTATTATGAAGACAGAAGGAAAGAGAAAGGAAGATGGTAATTTCAGACAACTTAGTATTTAATCCCTAACAACTTAGTAGCTAGCTGAAAAAATAATACACAAGGAATGAATGACAAAAAGATTATTTCATTCCTTTTTTTTTTTTTAATTTGAGAGAGAGAGAGAGAGCGAGCATGTGTGAGAGCGAGAGTGGGGCAGGGAGAGAGGGAGACAGAAGATCTGAAGCAGGCTCTGTGCTGACAGCAGAGAGACCGATGCAGGCTTGCACTCACAACTGTGAGATCATGGCCTGAGTCGAAGTTGGACACTTACCCAATTGAGTCACCCAGGCATCCTTTCACTTATTTCATTCTTAACTCCAGTACTGGCTAATGGGATGTATACCCATGTTGGGCATTACACAACTTCTCAGACCTTGGAGTCAGATTTCATAGTGCCATCCTCATTTCTTTTCACGCCAGTTATCACCCCGTATTTGATTTTTATACATGCCAAAATGAAGGATATATGATATACGCCACTGAACAGAAGGTAGCCTGCTTTTGTGTTGAAACTGTGATCTAACTCTAGCTAGTAAACAGTGTCCAATAAATGTCAACTATTATTGTGTTTATTTTGAACATTTAAAATATCCCATTATGCTCCTGTCAATTCACTGTGGTGTTTTTCTGCCACTTTTGCACAGGTTTTGGGATCCACAGATCGAGGTCCTTGCTTTGATCTTAAAGGAAGATGTATTTTTATTAATGATGATAAAGGGAAAGTGTCTAAACCCTGAAAACAAAATCAAAAGTAGCTCCCTTCTGTACTTTAATGAATTATGAACAAATAAAAGAAACTTCATGTCTTTATATTTTCAGTTAACAATTTCCTAACCAGCCTGCAGGGATATCTTGAGGTCTGGACCCAAGTTCTGGAACAAAACTCCAAAGTCATCTAACTAGATCTAAATCATTCAATGCTTATTCTTGTTCTTATTATTGCTTATTCTTTTTTAAAAATTTTTAAAATGTTTTTATTTATTTCTGAGACAGAGAGAGACAGAGCATGAGCAGGGGAGGGGCAGAGAGAGAGGGAGACACAGAATCCAAAGCAGGCTCCAGGCTCTGAGCTGTCAACACAGAGCCCAATGCGGGGCTCAAACCCACGAACTGTGAGATCATGACCTGAGCTGAAGTTGGACGCTTAACCGACTGAGCCACCCAGGTGCTGCTTATTCTTATTCTCATTCAAACTTACTTGTTTCTTTTCATTGCTTTGATGAATTTCCAAAGCAGGAGGCAAGAACGCATCTTCTATAAAATATAAAGAAAAATTTCAACAGAATTCCTCTTAATCATCAAATCTATCTTCATAATAGTGGTGTAGCGTTGCAGTAATTTCCTTTCCAATACCTGCTTTGATCCTCACGGCACCATATGAGGCGGGCAAAGACATCGCCAGTACTTCTGTTTGACCTCCTATAGACTTACAATAATGGTAGTAGATAATCAGTGCATCAATTGGTAAATCAAAAGGCTTTATTGAGTATCTACCCTATATCAGCATTATGCCCGAAACTCTGGAATTCAAGAGCAGTCTAAAACATCCTTCTTCCTCAAAAGAAGATTTTATGCTAACCGTTGCAAAAGATGGTACACACACATAAAACAATTAATGAGTCATGATAGGAAGCAACAGCAGACAATAGCGTTACCAGAGCAATTAAAGAATGGAACTACAGAGAGTAACTGGCAGGTGTGCTGTGCTAACAATAAATACAAAGTGAGTTAAGCCAGTGAGAGATCAATGTGGCTGCAGTCATCCGGGAAGCTTTATGCTCAGTGAGAAGGTCACCAGTTGAGAATTTCAAGGACACTCCAAGTCCACTTACCTAATTTATATCTGGAATAACTAGAAGGACTGAAAAGATTAAGGGCATCCATTTTTAGTGTCAGTTTTGTTATTATTGTTCACAGTCACCCTGTAGCAAAGTTGACGGGTACACACTAATCTTCATATGGCAATCAAGAGATTCTAATTCCAAGAAAATAGAATCAAATAGATTAATCTTTCTCTGTAATTTCCTAAAAAGTATGTTCAGAGTTTAACATAACTAAAATAGGGTGGCATTTTTTTTTAAGCTAGGGAAAATAGACCAATATGAGAGAAAGACGGCTAAAAGAGAAATCCTGGAATTAAACTTATTCCAGCCAAATTTAGGAAGGATATCACATCTCAAAAGTCCAGGATAAGTAATGTTGAACAGGCAATCAACTAGTTCAGACACACTTTCAAACACAATTTGTGTCGGCCCCTATGTGTGAGAGCAGACAGCATATAACAAATATATTAGGGACAGCACAGATTCTGACTCCCCACCAAGAGGCTAGATGATTTGGGGAGGGGGCATAAAGTCTCCAGTCCTACCATTAGATATACAATGCATTCATTGAAAAAAAAAAAAAAGCTACCTTCTCATCAATTATACTAAAATAATCAGCTATCTCTTCCTCACCTTTTAAATATCATATTTTCTTTATAAATGTTTATTTATTTAGAGAGAGAGTGGGAAGAAAGAGAGCAAGGGGCAGAGAGAGACAGAGGGACTGAGAGAATCACAAGCAGGTTCCCGCTGTCAACACAGAGACTGACACGGGGCTTGATTTCACAAACTGTGAAATCATGACCTGAGCTGAAATCAAGAGTCGGACGCTTAATCTACTGAGCCACCCAGCATCCCTTAAATGTCATACTTTCTATAGTTAGGTACTATGTGCCCACTTCCCTCTTAGTTTACACTATTTTCCTTGTCCATGTCGTCTACTCCTACATCCTCAGCTACTATATAAAATTTAGATGCTAAACAAGACAAATACCAACCTTTACTCTTAACCCAATACCTCGTGGTCTGAATATTTGGTGTCTCTCTTTCTCAGGCTCAATATGAATACATTTAAAATCATTGCTTTCCTCTGTTTGACTCTATATTTCTATATATTCCAGTCTTGTGAATGAGACAGAAACCTTGGAGTCATCTCTGACTCTTCCCTCTTACTTATGGCCACATCCAAACTGTCTCCCACCATTTCTCCTTTTCTTTATTTTTAAAGAATTTTACTGCAGTATAATTGATCTACACCCAACTGTACATATGTAATGTATACAATTTGATAAGCTTGAATGTATGCATACACCCATGAAACCATCACGACAATCAAGAAAATAGACATCTTATCCATCATCTCCAAAAGTTGTGGTCACTTGTTTCTTTGTTTGTAGTAGGACAGTTAACATGAGATTTTCAGTCTTAGCATAAGTGCAAGAGACAATATTTTTGACTCTGGGTTTTAGGCAATATAGTGGGTCTCTAGAACTAATTTATCTGGTATAACAAACTATTTACCAATTTGACAATGACCCTACCCTTCCTCCTATCTTATGTGTTTGCTGTAATGATTAAATGTGATAGTTCATATCAAATGCAGTGGAAAGAAGCTACCACATATTGTACCTTACATAAGTGTTACCTAGTATTGTCCTTACTCGTTATTCAGCCAGAGGTGATGAGGAAGATAGCTTGCAGTGGGACAAGCTAGTCTGATAAAGGTCACAACTCAGGCAACAATAAAATAGGGAAATTATACAGAAAGTTTTTGGAGAAACCTGGTTTTCAAAATAATAAGATGGAAATAATGTTATATAATTATTATAAAATGGCATAAGAAAGTCAAAGCCCACATGAGTTCTAGCTTTAGCTAAATTCAACACAAAGGGGGGCTTTAAAAGTTATTTTATGAAGGAAAAGATAAAAGAAAGACCTTCAGCTTGGCATTGATTATAAAATGACAGTGGACAAAAGTTACAAAGACAAATTCATCAATTTGCCTTTAATTTCCAAAGAACATGATCATCAAGCTAATTGAATGAGTGAATGAGTAGATAGATAGATAGATAGATAGATAGATAAAATAAATATATATTGATAATACATATTGATAAGAGGGAATTGGAGTCTTAGAAAAGTAAAATGTTTTACTGAGAACATCTTTTATTCTAAATGAAACCAAGGTACTGAAGCCTCTGATATATAAGCAAGAAACTTTGAGAATGCATGAAAATTGAGGATGTGTAATACAATTTTCAAGAAGTGGAAGAGGTGAATTTATTTAAATTGCTAACAATGAGTTTGATATGCATTCTGGTCCACAGTTCAGAACTACTCTGTGAAAGGGTGTTTTGTGGGCATTTAGAAAAGGAAGCAGGGATCTAATGAGATAATAGAGTGTATCTTTAAAAGAAAATTATCTAGGACAAGGGAAGGAAAAGACTTGTTCCACCCTGATGATTATGTTCACTTTGGGCACCAATTTTTTAGTGATAATCTGGAGGCCATTTAAAATAGATCAGAATAGCAGGAAGGTTCAAAGAAACACACATGAGAAGGAATAGTTAGATGAAATTATAGCTGTGTAATTTTTAAGGGTTGTTATTTTTAAAGAATTTTCTATATAATCCTAAATATTAGAACTCAGTGTTCATGGGAATCAGCATTAACTATTCCTTCCCCTTTTTAAATATGTTCTTTTTTTCTTTTTTTAACATCTTTATTCAGATGTAATTTGTATACCATATAATCCATCCATATAAGGAATGGGAGAAAAGGGTACCTGGGTGTCTCAGTTGGTTAAGCATCCAACTCTTGATTTCTGCTCAGGTCATGATCTCACAATCGTGAGATGGAGCCCCACATCGGGCTCCATGCTGAGCATGGAGACTGCTTGAGATTCTTTCTCTCCCTCTCTCTCTGCCCCTCTCCTGCTCATGCACATGTGTGCATGCTCTCTCTCTCTCTTTCTCTCTCAAAATAAATAAATAAATGTTTTTTAAAAATGGGAGAAAATATTTGCAAATCATACATCCGATAAGGGGTTAATGTCTAAAATATAAAGAACTCACACAACTCAGATACAAAAACAAAAATATTTCAATTAAAAACTGTGCAAAGGATCTAGACATTTTTCCAAAGAAGACATACACATGGCCAACAGGTATATGGAAAGGTGCTCAACATCACTAGTCATCAGGGAAATGCAAATCAAAATCACGATGAGATCTTACACCTGTGAGAATGATAAATTGTCAATTTCTCCCCTCAATTCTGTAAAGCTTTTGCTTCATGTATATTGATGCTTTGTTTTTAGGTATTTTTAATTGTTCTGTCTTTCTGGCAGATTAATCCTTTTATCATTATAAATTTCCCTCTATTTCTAGTTACATTCTTTGTTTTGAAGTCTTTGTTTCACGTTAGTATAGCTACTCCATCTATCTGTGGTTACGGTTTGCATGCGACAATTTTTCTAGCCTTTTACATTTAATCTACTTTTATCTTTGAATCTAAAGCGTGGCTCTTCTGGGCAGCGTGCAATTGGATTTTGATTTTTTTGTTGTTGTTATTGTTTTAATCCAGTCTGACAAAGTCTGCTTTTTGACTGGATTTTGTTTAATCCTTTCACACTCAACATTATTTTTTATAGTGTTGGATTCATTCCTGATGCTTTACTTTTTCCTTTACATGTGTCTTGTGTCTATTTGTTCCTCTCTTACGACCTATTGCTTTTTTTTAAATTAAGCAAATATTTTCTATTAAATTTCTTTAGTGATATTTTTCACTTGTTTTTAAATTTAGGTTTTTAGTGGTCACTCTACAGTTTGCCATATATATCTTAACTAATCAGAATCAGCTTTAAGTTTACAGTACTTTAATTCTAGTAAGACACAAACATTACTATTATATAGCTGTATTCATTTTCCTCCTGTTTATGGGATAATTGTACATATTACATCTAGTAATGCTACAAATTGAATGATACACTGTTATAATGATCACTTCACACAATTTTCTGTCTTTTAAAGCAAGTGAGAAAAGGGTAAGTATGTGTTTATGACTTATGATATATTAACTTCCTTTTATAACCTTTCTTTCTCTTTCTTTTTCTTTCTTTCTTTCTTTCTTTCTTTCTTTCTTTCTTTCTTTCTTTCCTTCTTTCTTTCTTTCCTTCTTTCTTTCTTTCCTCTTTCTTTCTTTCCTCTTTCTTTCTTTCTTTCTTTCTTTCTTTCTTTCTTTCTTTCTTTCTTTTGGAGAGCATAAGTGGAGGAGGGGCAGAGGGAGAGAGAATCTTAAGCAGGCTCCATATTCAGCATGGAGTGAGGGGCTTAATCCCATGACTCTGGGATCATGACCTGAGCCGAAATCAGGGGTCAGACTCTCAACCCACTGAGCCACCAAGGTGCCTATAACATTTCTAATAGATTCAGGTTACTATCTCAGCTTTGCTCCCACCTATCATACCTTTCTTTAAAACAGATTTTTTTAATGTTTACTCATCTTTGAAAGGGGTGGGGGAGGGGCAGACAGGGGCGGAGAGACACAGAACCTGAAGCAGGCTCCAGGCTCTGAGCTATCAGCACAGAGCCTGAAGAGGGGCTCAAACTCATGTACTGTGAGACTGTGACCTGCACTGAAGAAAGCTTAACTGACCGAGCCACCCAGGCGCCCTTCCATCATACCTTTCTTTACTTCTTTAATTATGTTTCCTTTTGTTCTTTAAATATAAAATATAATTATATTTTGTCCTTTAAATATAATATTCTTTAAATATATTTAAATATATTTATACTTTTAAGTTTGTTTTTTTAATTCTTAAAGACAGCATCTGGTCACTTTTCCCTGCAGTTTTTGTTGTTGTTTGTTTTTCTGGCATGCTGGTCATACTTTCCTGTTTCTGTGCATATGCCATCTTTTCCTATGGAAACTGGATGTTTTATATAAGATATTGTAGCAACTCTGAGTAGTGCTGAGGGCTTGTTATTGTTATTTGCTTATTTATTTCTTTAGTGCTAGTGACATTACCTCAGTGACATAGATTTCTCTCTTTTGATGTTAAGCTTCTGATAATGTTACTCAAGGAGGTATAGCTTTGGATATGCCCCAGAGTGCCCAGATGAAAGCTTATCCTGGACAACCCTTGTTTTTAGCCTTGTGAGAGCCAACCCTACAAACCCAGCCAAGCCCAGTTAGACTTCTCACCTACCGAAATGTGAGTTAACAAATTCTGTTTAAGTCCTCACATTAGTGATTATTGTTACGCATTAGTGGAAAACTGATATAATGATTAACTAATCTCCAAGGATTCCTTCTAAAAGGGAAAGCAGATGGTCATTCTTCCATGCTTCCCAGCAACTTTAGAAGAAAATTTGAACTTAGCACCATGTCCAAGGCCTCAGCCAAATAAGTCACTTGCTCAAATCAAATGGCGAATTTTCATTCCTTCTATAATTCAGGCATGTGATTGCACAAAACACTCTTGTCCCTTCATGCTTTTAAAATGAAATCTGAACTCTTATCAGTGAGCACCTACATTCTGCTCCTCCTCTCTGCTTCCTGGATTTATCTAGTATCACGTTCCTCTTACTTAGTGTGCTTCCAGCCACCCAGCCACACATGTTTTCTTCATGCAGCCTTTGGACTTCTTCTTCCCTTTGCCTGAAATGCTCTTTTCCAGATCATTGCTTGGCTGGATAATTCTTGTCATTCAGAGATCAACTTAAATGGCACATTTTCAGAGATGCCCTCCCTGAACACTTAGTCTAAAGGAGCTTTCAAGTCACACTCTCACATCATCCCATTTTACTTTAACCATACCACTTAACTACCGAAATAGTTTCTTGATTATTTATTTACATCTTTCTACTCCAGCCACAACACACATGCACACACACACACACACACACACACTAAAATACTGATTCTATGAAAACAAACACCTAGATCATCTTGTTTAATTACTTTCCTATTTTTAGAAAAAAAAACATATAAAGAGCACTTAGTGTTTGAATGACATTAATTAATATTCTCACCACTGTAGGTACAAGGTTTTTAAGTATGGTTTCTCAGTGTCCAACCTGCTCAACCATACATAAGAGGTAGCCACAAAAGAGGTGCTGAGGCGTAAAGCACCAAAAAACACACAGCCCTGTTTTATGACTATGATTTCGTCTTCATAAGAGAGTTATAGAGGTGGTGAGGTGAGTGAGAAGTTTTTTACCTAAACCTATTTCCCTCAGTGCTCAAGAGTACATAATGTATTGCCTTGGTAAAAGGCTTGAACACTCTCATATTAGAACCATGGCACGTATTATATCTGCAGAAAGTTGGGATGGGGGTTTGTGGCTGATTTATTCAGTAGGATAATATAATTATGCTAATTATTGTCTTATAATAAATTAGTAGCAATAAAATTATGTAATTAAGATGTTGCCAGTACTTTTGGCCTGGCAACCAGAAAGCTGAAATTCACTGAGTAATCTACATAATAGATATATCAAGGAGTATATTTTTCTAAAAGCTTGCCTGACTAATGTTGGCATAGGATTCTTTAGTAAAGATGATATAAATCACTCAAATCATATAATGTGAACTTTAAAACAAACTCAAAAATAAATTAAATCCCAATAATCATAGGATACCAATTACCAAGAAAATCCGTATTTGAAAGGAGATATTTAGCACTTAGGAGTTTGAGGCTCATTGGCATAGGAGTGAAAGGTTTTCCATGGGAAATATTTTGGTGACACATGTCGGCAAAAATGTAACTAACCTCAATCATGGAGTGACATTTTCTAAAGGAAGTCATCTCTGGATCTGGTATTAAACAATCATTGCTACCTACACAGTTTTGCACAAGTTGATTAAATTCCACAAGCCTCAATTTTTACTTCTATAACACACATACAAAATAATAATAGCAACGTGCCTTCCCATCTCATATAACAGCTTGGGGCTCAAATGAAAAAATTAGATAATCTAATATCTTAAGCTGCAATACATTATTAAAAGTGATTTACACATTTTACGTAATAATGCTCTACAGATTTGCTAGGCACTGAGTACCCAAATGCACCGTAATCTTCTAACTCATTTATATTTTGTTTTCACAGCATAAATTGCTACAGAAATCTAATAAAAATTAAATAGAAGAAGAGATATATTATGTCTGAGCCTGCTGGTTTTTCCTTTATAACCCAGGGACACTGAGGGCCCGGGATCAAAGGCCAATGTGAATTTCTATAGATAGGTTAACGTAGCAGACCTCAAGGTTGGAAATGTTCATCTCCCCAAGTTCAAGTCTCCAAAGTAACATATAACTGAAGAACTTCTCCCTGCTCCTGAATGGGCCTCTCGCCATAAGGTTATATTTGTCCTGTGGCCTTGTGCTTTCCACCCTGACATTCCCTCTCCATGTGGCATTTCTGTCACTGCATCTAAGTCCCGAGAGGCCTAAGCAGCAGCAGTCACAGCTGGCAGGAGTGATTTCTATAAAGCATTTCAGGGGGAAAGGTGCTTCATCCACCTACAATGCTATCATGATCAGTCATCTCAGCAAAATCAGAGTTGAGCCTCCTTCTAGTGTGTCGCCAGCTGCAAACCGCTGATATCCTTTTGATATGGATTTCTTGATTGTTAAACTAGAATAAAATGTATATTGCTTTGATAAAAAATGCATGTGGAAAAGCTTCTTATTTGAAGGATTAAAAGTAAAATCTGT
The DNA here is from genome assembly GCF_018350195.1 of Panthera tigris. Lineage (NCBI taxonomy): Eukaryota > Metazoa > Chordata > Mammalia > Carnivora > Felidae > Panthera > Panthera tigris. The sequence goes on along the minus strand of NC_056663.1, from coordinate 47,421,069 downwards.
TTTTGTTCTAATTTCCTTCTGTTCTATTTGAACAGCAGGAGTGCAGACTTCTTTTTACTATCCTTCTGCTCAGAGCAATGGGATTTTGATATTAAACAAAAGAAGGGATTTACTTCAGATATCCCGGTCCAGGCCAAGGAACCAGAGCTATGAGTCAGTGACATGAAAATTGGACTTTGTTACATGAGATGCAACTCTAGATATTTTTTCCTTAATTGACTCAGTGACTGCAGAAAAGTTCATTTACTGTAATCAATATTACTTTACATTGTGTCTCAATCAAAAACTCCTTTCCCGTGGTCAATAGCAATTAGACAGATGGACAGAAAATGGCAGCATCAATGGTGATGAGACTTGAGATTTATTTATACCTGCTGCTCTTCTTAAAAAAAAATAAATAAACACATGCCAAGGAAACAGCTTATTGCAGTATATTTAATCCGCACCATTGCAGGGAGGATCTAGAATAGACTTTAGGGAAAAAGTCAGAAAAATCACATGTCAGGAAGCTGAGATGAAAAAATTTCTCGAAACCTTTATCTGTGATGTCCTCTTAAGTTAGCCAAGATATAATCAACAGGTAAAACACTGAAGCAGAAGACTCAGGAAGGATACAACTGGGATATAAATCGGTAACTTCTAGATATTTCCAAGGGAATAGAATAATTTCACTGGAAGAGAATTTAAAGATAGGTGGATCTAGTTTTCATAAAGAACTATGGTTGGCGATCATTGGAAAGACAATGAAGATAAAAGGAAATTATAGAAGAAGGCATACTCAACAGAGGTGATGAGAAAGGTGTGAGCTTCTATAAAGAAGTGAATGGTTTGTCTGAATAATCATAGGGAAGTATATACCTTCTGCTGGAGGATGTCAACCTGACTATGCTCATGCACATAACACTTCCAACATCTGCTCTGCAATTTGTTTTCTGATTTTTCTCTTTGATTCTTTTTTTAAACCTAGATTGGATGGTTTGGACCAATAGTTTCTGGATGACAGGACTGTAGTGACACAGAGATACAGGTTCCTAAGTGCTGTTAGGTGGGAGGAGCTAAGTCATACAAGGAACAGGACCGGCACTGGAAGCCGGGAAGCAGTAGCAATGCTGCCTGGGGGCTGCAGCGGAGAGGGATGGAGACAAAGGACCAGGTCTCCCCAACATGCCCGAAGTAGCCACATGGGATCAAAGCAAATATGAAAACAAAACTATATGAGCAAATACAAGCTGCATAGATAGTGGTTAATACAGTAGCAATGTCCTGGAACTGGTAATCTATATGAAGTTCATAGGAGAACATCGTTATAACCCAACTGCAGGACATCAAGTCTTGGGGAATATAAAAGAGACACGCTTAACCATTACAGCTTCCCAAATTTTCTGGAGATTTCTCTTCATAACAATAGTAGGTCCTCCAAAACAGGAAAAATGGGAGGGAGGGAGGGAGGGAGGGAAGGAAGGAAGGAAGGAAGGAAGGAAGGAAGGAAGGAAACACCTGGAAATACCTGAAACACTTCCTGGTTTGAAAAAGTTTTAGGACTATATTGCAAATGCTTTCAAATACTCATGAACATAATCTCCTTTCACACCCCTTAACTTTCTTTGACCATCTATCTTCTGGCTTCTAATCTTATCATTCCTCTCCATCAGGAGAATCTTTTGAAAATGCAATGAATTAGGTAATATCATTCTCCTACCTAAACTCTTTTAACAACTTCCTGTTTTGTTCTGAATCCATTCAAAACTTCCAATGGTCTGGAAGGACCTGCAAGATATGCCCCCTCACCTCTGTAGCTTTATGGCCTGTTTCTCCCCGTAGCTTTCAGTTCCCAATACAACAAGCACTTCACCTGCAGGCTTAACACATCCATTCCCTTCTATTGAAAACGTTACCTAGTGCCTGGGAGATTCTGAGACTGACTTTTTTTAATGTTTATTTATTCTTAGAGAGAGAGAGAGAGAGAGAGAGAGAGATCATGAGCGGGGGAGGGACAGAGAGAGAGAGGGAGACACAGAATCCGAAGCAGGCTCCACGCTCTGAGCTGTCAGCATAGAGCCCGACATGGGGCTCAAACTCACAAACCATGAGATCCTAATCTGAGCCAAAGTTTGATGCTTAACTGACTGAGCCACCCAGGTGCCCCTGAGACCGACTTTTCTTACCAGATGATTTGTTGGAATTTGTATGTCATGAAGAGGGATAGAATTAACCAGAAGCCCTGATAATCTCCCACCATACTTCTTTTATTATATGCAAATTGGCATTTATGGGTGTTCCACCTTAATTCTTAGTGGTAATAATTCACCAATGAGCATCTGATGAGATTTTAGGAAGCCCTGAAAAGAGGAAAAGAGGGAGACAGATGGAAAACCAACTACTACATGTATAGTGATAAGAATGAAAAATTATCAGGGATTCAGGTAGGAATAATAAACTAAAAATGGCTAAGGAAAGAGACTGTTGTCTACAGCAGGAGAAACCTGAGGAAGGAAGGAATATGAAATCATGAAAGCAAAGTACCAATGGGTATAAAAAGTGAATGAGAAATTGCTGAATGGGATATAAATAGCCACAGAGAGCGAGGGAATGTAAACAAAGGAGAAAGCCCAGTGAGATATATGCTGCTTACTGCTTACATTTTGAATTGACTTTTATGACATCAGAAAAGGAAAATGAGCAAAAGGAACTTTTTTGAAGCTTTTAAAAATTATGATTCTTAAAAACTTGAGTAATTGTGAAATTAACATACAAGCCAAGCTCCCATTGGTCTAAAACTCAACTGCACTAACATTCTTATATTCTAAAGGGGAAAAACAGACACTAGCACTTCAGACAGGTTCATTTCCTTCGATTGTGCTATTTATTCTCTGCAGTGCAATGCCTTTCATAAATGATCTTTTGTCAAAAAATGCTTTATGTGCAATGCACATGCATCTTGTTGAAAATAAAACAATGCTTTTACCATTCTAGCTTCATCCAGACATCTAGTACAAGTCTGCTGTTGTCTTAAGCCATATTGTGTCCCTACCTTCTCACTTAACACAAAGATCCAATTTATAACCACCCAGATAGTCAGGGCCATTTGTCTCTCATGAGGATGTACACAAATGTGGGAGGCACAAATGTTTTTGCGATGCTTGTCACAGTCCATTGGAAGTTGGAGATGAATCAACAACAAAGAGGACATTTAAATTATTTTGATTTCAATTTACTGCTACACCCACAAGTCTCTCTAAGTAATAGGGCAAATAAATAATCATTCTGTAACAGGAAAACCACCCATCCTTTACAACAACCAAAAGGGCTATAATAATTGCAGGGACTTCCATGGGCCACACTGTGAAGTAAAATCCATCACAAATGGCACTGATACTCCAGGTTCAAAACTGAGCTCAGATGATTTTGTCTTTGGCTGTATTTTTCTACTGAGCCATGAACCAAACAAAAGTTTTGGGATTCTGTTTCTTTCTTTCTAAGGTCTTAGTGAAACAAGATAAACAGAATAGAATTTATAGTTTCTCAAATGACTTACTTGGAACAAAACTGGAATACAAAAATATTTTAGAAACTGAAATAACATTTTCATTTTGGTACTTCCAATTGTATGCTATGTAATCAGCATATCTTAATAAATACCATTGACCTTGCACAACATAAGGATTAGGGACACCAAAGCTCTCACAAAGTCAAAAATGTGTGTATAACTTTTGACCCCTCAAAAACTTAATAGTTGATAGCCCACTATTGACCAGAATCCTTACCAATAACATAAACTGTCAATTAACACATATTTGAATGTTATGTATTATATAATATATTCTTAAAGCAGTATATAATAATAAAGTAAGCTAGAGAAATCAAAATATTATTAAATCATAAGAGAAACTACATTTACAGTACTGTACTTTATTTATCCAAAAAAACCCTACCTGTAAGTAAACCTAAACAGTTCAAACCCACATTGTTCAAGGGTCAACTGTATACACATATAAGTGTGTGTGTGTGTGTGTGTGTGTGTGTGTGTGTGTGTACCACATGGATATTAGCTATTTGAAGATTGATTTGGGAGGTATAAATGAGTAACAATATCTTTCTCTTTTTACAACACTGTAGTAAATGAAATAACATGTAAGGAATTTCTTAAAGAGCCTCGTACATTGTAGGTCCTAAATTCCTGCTAGTTCCTTCCCCCTTCTAGATACTGGATTGTAAAGAAAGGGAGTTAAATAAAGTTCACTTGTACTCATTCTGTCTTCACCAAAATATTTAAATACGTGCTATGTACAAGAAACCTCTAGATAAAGAATTTTACTTGCTCTTTACAAATGGGCAGGCATTCCCAGTTTAGGGAAAAAGAAAGGGAGGCTGAGTAAAACTAACTCATCTCAATGCACACAGCTGAACAGTGGCAAAGGTGGTGGGGATGAAAATCTCTACCCAGGGATTTTGACTCCTCTTACAGGTTGAATTGTTTCCTTCCAAACCGATATGTTGAAGTCTTAACCCCTAAGACCTCAGAATGTCTTATTTAGAAAAAAGGTGGTTGACGAGATCATACTAGAGGGGGATGAGCCCTTAATCCAACACAAGTGGTGTCCTTGTAAGAAGAGAACAGAGACACAAAGAATAAAACATCTATGTGACGATGGAACAGAGATTGGAGTGACACATCTACAAGCAAGGAGCACGGGAATTTCCAGCAAATGCTGGAAGAAGCAAAGATGAATTCTCCCTCTACAGATTTCAGACAGAGTATGGCTCTACCAGCGCCTTCATTTCAGACTTCTGGCCTCCAGAACTGTGTGGTTTACCAAAGGACCTGGCATTTACTCTAGAAGTTTAAGCAAGAACAAATGTGTGCCAGGTGAAGTGATTTTTAAGGTCAGATTACTGTTTCATTTCCGTTGGTGGATATGGAGTTGGTAGTGATGGTGTTGTTTGGGTAACAATCAGCTCTCTAGAGTCACCTTAAATTATGGTGAGTTTATTTTAAGGATACACATGGGAATAAATGGGCAAGGATGTCAGCCACCTGGCCAAGAGCCAGTAAGACCCAGGCAAAGCCAAAGATCTCTCGAGCCCTCTACCATTAAATCGTATCTGCCTCTCTGTCCACTTACTTTTCTCCTGACAATTTGGTGATTTCTCCTTATATTTTCTAACACAAACTCTAGGAAAGGAGTCACATTGGCTTACTTAATAATCATCATTTACATGTGGGCAGTATTTTTCCTACCAAGCCATGTCAGAGGCTACTGGTCTTCATCCTAGTCCATCTTCAAGGCATTTCTAAGGAAAAGATAACAGGTGGGTCAATCCTAGGAGACGCTATTCAGATGACAGGCTTTCCAAAGGAAATTTGTAATATAGTTGTCAAGGGTCCTATATGTCTATCTGAATAATTCTCATTTAATTCTTTGGATTGCAATCAAAAGATGCTTTTGCACAGAGAAGTGTCATAATTAGTTTTGCTTTTTAGGAAGACAACAATAGGGCCTGTGAGAAGTAAAGACTGAAATGCATTGAGGCTTGTGGTCAAGAAAGTAGCAAGAGGCTTGGCAAGAGTCTGGGCTAGTTAAGGGCAGAACCCAGTGTTTCTCTACCATCCACCCCTTTGGTGATGATATACCATGTTTGTATACTTGGGGGAAAACACTCAGAACCCCCAAAAAACTTGTCTTCCCTAACGACTTTCACAGCTTGAGTTATATAGATTCTTTTTGCTTCAGAAAAGCAAAGCATCAACCAGAACACCCTTCACAAAATGGCTATATAATAAAGCTTAAGGACAGAGCAAATCCATTTTGCTTTGGGTACAAGACAACCCACAGATTATTGTCATCTTCCTTCTGCTTTACTGTTTTTCTTTTAATTAAAATTCAACTTTCTTGGAGTTACAAGGGTTCTAGGTTTCATCACTATCAAGCCACTTTCGAGGAGGGGAGAAGTTGGTTTGGCAAGAGTGGAGGACCAGGATCCCCATATACAATAAGCATAGAGCAGAAAACAAAGTCTAGCATCACCCAGGATTTTTTTTTTTTTACATTTCAAACTGTTATTTTATTTATTTTATTTTAAATTTATTTTATTTATTTTTAATTTGTTTAATGTTTATTCAGTTTTGAGAGACAGAGAGCAAGCAGGTGTGGGGCAGAGAGAGAGAGAGGGAGACACAGAATCCGAAGTAGGCTCCAGGCTCCGAGCCGTCAGCACAGAGCCTGACACAGGGCTTGAACTCACGAGCTGTGAGATCATGACCTGAGCTGAAGTCAGATGCCCAACTGACTGAGCCACCCAGGCGCCCTTCAAGCTGTTATTTTAAATAAACAAATACCAAGTATTCCCGAGCAATAGGAAAAGCAAAGTAGTTGTTGGGGCTTTTTGGTTCCACTTTTCATCTCTCAGTGAGTTCCCTAATAGTTCCTTTGACAAGTAACATGCTTTTCCTCGTATGATCAAAATCACTGAAGAACAGGCAGTTCTCCTTTCCTTTATCACCCTGCTCTATCTCTGCCGCCCCAAGAGATTGTTTTTTTATTCCCAAATAAAATCATCGAAGGCCACCCACTAAAAAGGAGATGTTTTATACTGAGTAATTATGCCAAGATCATTTCATTAACCCTTCATTACCCTCAAATCTGATTTGACCTTCCCAGAAAAGAACATAATTGAAAATATAGGAAATCTATAGCAGCAAATGACAGAGCTGGAAGAGACATGCTTGCATGGTGTCGGATAGGAAAATGCACCTTGAGGGGTGCCGCCTGACCTTTTCAAGAAATCCACAGTCATAATTTTGTACTAAAAGCATCCTGAGTTTCCAAAGAGACCAGAGGAAGAAGAGACGAGGGCAACATGTTATAGTCAGATGCACTCATTCTGTTTACACAGAGCGTTTTGTGTAGTTTGTGCAGCAAGTCAGATGGAAAGCCTGGATTCAAATTTCCCAGTGGACAAGTTACCTCCCCCATCACATGTACTCTTGCTTAGTTCCTAAGCCACAGAGGATTGCGAAGATGAAATGTAAGACTGTGGATAACGCTCTAAGAAGAGGGTCTAGCATATGCAGACTCTTGAAAAAATGCTAGCTCTTCAAGGCCAGGTAGGCAAGCCACTTCCCTTGCACTAAAAGGAGTTGTTGACCCTAACGTAGAGCACTTACATCCCTTTGATTAATTTGGTTAGTTGATTTTTGATTTGGGGTAAATATTGAAGTATTTATTTCCTCAATCTCCATTTTGTTGCAATATTACACAACTATTCCTGGCTTCTCCTGTCGTCCTCCAAAGGAAGAACATGTTACCCTCCATTGCATGTTGAGCCACAGGTACAGGACAGGACAGAGATGATGGTTATTTTATCCAATTTTAGAATTCATCAGCCATGGAAGGATTTAGCCATTTACTATGTTGGGAAAGTTTGTTGATACTAGTCAGGCAGACTTGAGTCTAAGCCTTGTTTGTTTAGTAATGTTAATGTACTTATGGGGCGCCTGGGTGACTCAGTCCGTTAAGAGTCCAACTTCAGCTCAGGTCATGATCTCATGCTCCATGAGTTTGAACCCCATGTCGGGCTCTGTGCTGACAGCTTGGAGAATGGAACCTCCTTCATTCTGTGTTTTCCTCTCATTTTGCCTCTTCCCCACTTGTATTCTGTCTTTCTCTCTCTCTCTCAAAAAATAAACATTAAAAAAATTAAAACAAAAAAAACATATGTACTTTCCATCTTCATTTATTAGCTGGGAATGATAGAATCTATACATAGTGTTAACAAGAGGATGAAGTATAGCATTTTTAATTTTATTTCATTTCAGACTCACTAGAGAGTTTTAAAAACAACAGAGTTCCTTCATCCAGCTTCCCCTAACGTTAACACCTTGTAACCCAGTATAATTATCAACATCAGGAAATTTACATTGACAATTCAAATTCAGAGATTATTAACTAATCTATAACACATGATTCAAAAGTCATCAATTTTCCTACCTATGTCCTTTTCCTGGTGTAGGATCCAATTCAGGATTCTGTAACACATTTACTCTTCAAATCTACTTAACGTGCTCCATTTGGTGAGAGTTTCTCAGACTTGGTCTTTCACGACCTTGATTCTTTTGAATAGTATTAATCAGTTAATTTTTAGACTATCCCTCAATTTGGGTCGTCTAATGTTTCCTCATGATTAGATTGTGGTTATACATTTTGAGCAAGAATGCCAAATCTGATGTATTCGTCTCAATGCATCATAACAGGAGCCCCATGATATTAGTGTGTATTATTACTGGTGATACTACCTTTGATCATTTGGTTAAGGCGGGGGCCCACATTTTGCCACTGTAAATTTACCCTTTTCCTTTTGTAATTAGTATCCTTTTGCTATTACTGTTTATTTTGTAGCTCAGTTACCCAAGACTTGGCCTTGGAAATATGTTATTAGTCCCTATACTATTTGAGCGTGCTCTCACCTTTTTCAACTTCACCTTACTTTCTCATGCTACAAAGGAGTATTCTGGGCTCAATTTGTATTTTTTTTTCCTGCCCCAGCCTTGAAATCAGTTATTTCTCCAAGGACCCCTGGTCCCTTTTGTTGGAAAAGGGCATTTACAAGTCAATATCTGTATGTATTTGTCCCCTCAGTAGATAGCACTAGGAAATTATATATATATACACTATACTATAGTGTACTATAACATAATTACTAATATTACATAGAATTAATATATAAATGATATTAATGCATTAATATATTAATTGTTTCTAGGTACTCTCAGCAGATAGTGCTAGGAAATTATATATATTATTAATGTATCATATATAATTAATATATTAATTTTATAATCATATTATATGTAAATTATCTATAGATCTTCTGCATTTACACATGCACATTACTATATGTGTCCATCTTTATATTTAAAAGAAAAATACAAGTTCGTGATGATTTCTGTTGTCCTCTAAAGTAGGAACTCCATTCCAGCACCACAGAGTTCAACTTAACATTTTGCCTTTCCTTATTTGTAACTCCCTTTTCAAACAATGAGAAGTGTGGTGCTTGTTAGTTACAATATAACCACTTGTTTGTTTGATCTTTGGATATATACAAAACTGTTTTGGAATTGCTAGACCAATTTCACTCTTGTGAAAACCAAATTTATGAAATACAGAGCAGTATTTGTGTATATTTCTGTCTTTAGTCTTATAGAATATATAATCAAAAAGCTACTTTCCAAATTATTTGAATTAGTTACTTTCTTCCCCTACTTATTTCAGTGCACTTATGTCATTTATTGGTAATACGTTGGGTTCATTTGTTTGTATTCCATTTTGGATTCCAATGGCAATCTGATTTTCTTTTCCTTCCTTCCTTCCTTCCTTCCTTCCTTCCTTCCTTCCTTCCTTTCTCTCTCTCTCTCTCTCTCTCTCTCTCTCTCTCTCTCTGCCTCATTTTCAGGTATTCTCAAAATGTCAGAACTATAACAAAAACTATACTCAGAGAACTGCAACTCTCCCCTCATCCTTTTATTCTTTGTACCCCAATCCCACCCTCTGCTCTCCCCCTTTAGGTAACCAGTCTTGCTAGTTTCTGGCTTATCCTTTCTATATTTATTTTTTGCACAAATGATCAGCTGCATATATATTTTCTTATATCTCTTTCTTTCTTACACAAAAGTAGTATACCATAGGTATTCATATGTTCTTTTCCCCCCTCACTTAACAATCTATTCAAAACATTTCTTTATATCACTTTGCAGAGATCTTTCTCATTCTTTTTGATAACTGCATACTTCTCTATTAGAAGATACACCATAGCTTATTTAATCCCTCTCGTATGCATGGGGATTTGGGATGTTTCCAATATTTTACATTCATAAAGATTAACCTTGTTCATATGCCTTTTTGTATTGTTGGAAGTTTTACAATATTTTTAAGGTTTCTGGTAATTGGTAAAAGTCGTGCAAACTTCCAAGCACATAGAAGGCCTAAACTCTCACCTGAGCTACATTCCAGGGGGAGATTATTACCAGCTGTCCATGTCAGGTGCATAAACAGAAAAAAATGGGGGTGCCTGGGTGGTTTAGTCGGTTAAGCGACCAATCCTGGTTTTGGTTCAGGTCATGATCTCACAGTTGGTGAGTTCAAGTCCTGCACTGGGTTCCATGCTGACAGTGCGGAGCCTGCTTGGGATTCTCTCTCTCCCTCTCTTTCTGCCTCTCCCCTGCTCCTTCTCCCTCTCTCTCTCTCTCTCTCTCTCTGTTTTCTGTTTTCTCTCTCTCTCAAAAATAAGTAAATATGCTTTTTTAAAAATGAGGGGGAGGGGAGAAACATCCCCAACTGAGAAAGATTAAAACTCAAGAGGCAATTCAAAGTACTAAATCTATTGAGGAGAACAAAGAGAGCTAAACATGGCCTGGCATAATCAGCAAAGCCAGTTGAATCAGGGTGTTTGAGGAGAAGAAAATCAGAGCCAGAGGAGTCTGAGGCCACAGTGAGTGAAGTCCTTTTCAGGGAATGGAGAACAAACTTTTGTTTAAAGTTGATCACAAGGGAAGCAATGATTCTCATTGCAGGAGGCCTGACTAGTGTGATCTTATTTTTTTATTTTTTATTTTTTTGGAAAAAAAAAATCTCCAAACTATTATTGATGGGAATATAATAGATGGAGACTATCGGAAATAAAATAACTTGTTCTCTGTCTGACATTTCTTCTAAATTCGTCTAGGGCTCTCTGACCCACATCCCTCTGTGTGAGAATTCTCCCCTAAGACAATTCTCCAATTTTGTCACTTCGAATTGACGCATATTAAAAAGAATAATTTCTGGCTGTGTGACTGTTCCTTTTAACTTTACCCTGGTTTGCCTTAAGTCAAAAAGATATTAAGACCCCATTAATGTAACAAAGGGAAACAGAAAATTGTTGAAATTATCATTATGGTATGTAAGCATTCCTCCCAGTAGGGGAAAGGGGTGTTTGAGGTACTAAATAAATATATTCATCCTCCATGTCCAAATTCTAAAATAATTGAAAGAAAGACATAGACATCAGAGAGAACCAAACAGTAGCTTTAATACTGAAAAACAAAACAAAAACAAAGAGCAAAGCAAACAAAAAAAAATCCAATTTGGAGAATGCGATATAATATCTATGATACAGTGATTTTGTTAATGTTTTATTCCCATCATAGGAGGAAAAAAATCAAATACTTCCCCTGTGGTGGTCTGACTAGCAGAAAATAGAAGCTTCCTGCCTACAGGTTCAGTGTAAAAGTAGAAAGCAGGAGGGTGGAACTGAGCACACTCAGGTACATTTTCCAAATTCATCAATCAGATAAATTCCTTCAGTTCCCACGTGCAGACTGATAAAAGGTGGAGGAAGAGGCTCAGGCCCTTTGCACGCATCACTGATGTGATAATAGTGAGAAAGGCTGTTCTCTAATAGTGCAAACCCATTCACACCATTGGGAAAATAATTCTCAATGCACACACTTTCAAAGGTGAGATAGTAGACCTACTATTAGACTCCAATGCATTTTTCAAAGGCACATTGCTGCCTTCCGATGCAGCCCTGTGTTAGAGCTCTGAGGTTTAGTGTATATATTTTGGTGGATTGGGACCAACGGGGTCCTGATCTCAGAAGGGTGCTTGGTGGCAAAGCTCTTGGCAAAGGGGCCTACGGCTCCTCGTGTGTGATACTTAAACACTCTACACTCCTACTGCTTCTGTCTGTCATTTTGGGTTTTTTGGGGGGGATTTTTTTCGGCTGTTTCTTCATCTTCTTCTTTATTTTTTTTAATCCGATGCTGCTTTTACATCTTGAATTAATTATTCTTCCAAAGCTCCTTGATTTGTTTGTCTCATGCAGGGAGAAACAGGTACAAGAGTTAATTAAATGTCTTCTTGTCAGACAGCTGATGAAATCTTCAATACCACTGGTTCTGGTGTGTGTGTGTGTGTGTGTGTGTGTGCGCGTGTGTGTGTGTGTGTGCGCGCGTGTGTGTGTGTGTTTATGTTCTTAATTTACTCTTCTGCTGGGCAATTGAAAGGCAGTATTCACCTCCTTATTCATTTTAATGTCTGGGTGGACTTTGCCTTGGAAATGACTGGGCCACAGCAGCACAGAGTCAAGGTGGCAGTAGGGGCCTAACTGGGTGATTCATCTGACAGTGCTCATAACTAATTAGAACTGTGTCGTTGCCAAAACCTCTTTCCTTGGCTTTGCACGAAGATGCTGTACCTCTGGATCATTTTCATTGTGTCCTTTGTGCCGATAGGGATGGACACAATCCGTTGCCTACAAGGATATAGGAGGCTGTTGGAGAGAATTATGTTGCTACAAGAAGAAGAAGATTATTACACGAGCAAACGTCTGGGTGAGGGATAGGCAGTGAGTGATCAGGATCTTGGTGGGGCTTAAACACCATCTAGGAGGAGAGATCACTTTTTTTTTTAACTTTATGTGTAGCAAAGAATAATTTCCAGGCTTTTTAATTTATATAAGCACAGATATTATGTATTCATTCTAGATTAAAAAAATTTTTTTTAAATAGTATATATGTTGTCATTGGGGTGAGGCTAGATGAAAGGAAAAAAAAAATCAGATATAAGATTCTTTGAAATTATCCCTAATGTCATTTAAGAGGTAATCTCTTGTCCCTGGAAAGTTAAATTATGGTTTATCACAGTAGTCAGAAGATAGACAGACAGATAGATAGATCGATGCCATGTGCTCTTACTCCTTTTACAGAAGGATATGCTTTCTCAAAATCACTTATTTATTTCCTATTTTGCAATCCCCAAGAAAATGTGCCTTGTATTTCTGCATTTGAATAATGAGGAACATTTTTCCCCCTCTCATAATGAAAGAAATGATAAAATCTTCAGAAATGATAAAATCCATAGCTGCCTTGTCTGGTATCCCTTCCCTCACTCATGCAACAGTATTTTGGGATTTATCATCTACATGTTTTGAAAAATACTTGCCTAAGCTTTACCCTGAGGAGCACACTCCTCTAAAATCACCCCAGATCTCAGACCTTTCATAAATTAACCAAAAGATCACCTGCATCACCAAGCTTTCCCTATTCGTTCCAGCTACAAGCCATCTCTTTGAACTCCAATAATCTATGGCTTGACCTCACCTGTAATATGTTTCGCACATTGTCTTTGACAAAGCTATTTTTGTCGGCTCCCTATTTTCTTTGGTACGTATATTTCTTAAGCATAGGAACTCTGTCTTAAGTGCACTGTCTACAAATCCAACATGCATTCAACAAGGTCCTGATCTCTTGGGATTTATTTCTAATTGGAAGTGGGGATGAGAAAGATAGAAAAAAATAAAGAAGCAAATAAACATATTAGCATACAGCAGTAATTTCTGGGAAAAAAAATAAAATAGGGCAATGACAGAGAATGACCTGAGGCAGAGGGGTTTTATGTGAGGGAAAGCAGGCAGCAGTAGATTGAAGTGGCAGGGAAGGCCAATCTGATGTTGGAGCCAAGGCATGAATGACAAGAAATGATAGAGGATGCCAATATCTGGGATCAGGTGTTTTTAGGGAAGGGAAAGAGAAAGAGCAAGCCCCTTAGGTAGTCACTAGCTGGGGATGCACTATAACCACAATGAAAGCCTGTGTGTGGGTGAAGCTAGGCTTCATTGGAACATGCGCACCAGGGAGCAGAGCATGCAAGCCCGGTGGGCTGTGGGAAGGAGGATCTTAGGCAGAAGGGTTACACAGCTCGATTTTCATTGTTCAAGATGATTCTGTGTGGAAAAGAAATGTAGGAGAGTCAGAAGGATGGGAGAAAGACCGGTTATGAGGATGAGGCCTCAGTCCAGGTAAGAGTGGATGGGTCTGGGCTAGAGGAGACGAGAGCATCTATCTCTGATCTTTGTTGAACAAATAAATGGGTGATTAAAACAATGCAACAAAGAGGAGGGCATCCTAGAATGAGGAGATGTCTCCATTGTGGAAACCTCCTTTTATAAACAAGGAAAATGTAAAGCAACACTACCTCGAACCCTTACTCTAACCCAAACCCAAACCCTAACCCTACCACAAACTAGAGGGATTAACAGGGGAAATGATACTGGAAAAAAAGGCCTTATTTTCCTTTTGACATTCTGATTGAAGCTTAACAACACTGTACATTTTTAGAAATGAACCAAAGACTCTGCACTGCACTGAGAGCAGAAAGTAGAAACTCTGTCTCAACTAGCATTCTTCCAAATAAAAGGCTCTCCTTCTCCTGGCCAGAGCAGAACTGAACCAACAAATGGGAATCCAGGCAGGTGCAGTGCTAAATAAATTAGGCCATAAAGTATAGGAACAAGAGCATCGATGTCTTATTATCCTATAACGTCCCTAATTATCTCCATTGTAGACCCTTGAAACACCCACCTCAGTGCTCCAGTAGGATTCTTTTCTAGCCTAACAATCTTGAAATTTTGTGCCACGTCAAAAAAATCCTTTTTCTGTTTACTATGAACTTTGCCACCACAAACTGAGTGAAATATTCAGGAAAGCATAGACTGGGTCCTAAAATATCCTTATACTCTCAATGCCTATGATGGTCATGCATAGGTGGTGTTCAGTTAATGTTTGAGGGTGCTACTGATGAAAAATCATTCACCACCCCTTAAGCGACCATTCAGAAACTTGATGGGGGGAAATTACCCGATGAAGATATCCTCACTAGGTAATCTCAGATCATACCTGGGTGGGGAGTTTTGTCTGTGAGATTTTGTCACTTGCCCTCCTGCTCTGGAATCCTGACTCTTGTCCATTGATCTTATTTATGCTGAGATTTTTGACAACCCCTTGTCTGCCCCAGGGCAGTGACAGGTGGATATGCAAATACTTGGTTCTTTCTTGGGTTGGCACAACTCTTCATTCCTAGAAAGAAAGATGCCATGTCAGTAAAATACATTTTTATTTCCTTTGCATTATCCAGTAAAAATAAGATGAGCCAAACCATGTAACTGCCTTAAAGCTACAGCATTCAGTGACCCTGATCGCTCCTTTGGCCTGAGCTGAATGTGAACAATAACCTCAAGGTCGAGATTTTCATTGGCCCTTCCTAAATGCCTAACCCTCCAATTCCCCCAGGATCTTGAATGTTTGCTTTGCAAATAGAAATGTCAAGAGGTCTATTTATAAATGTGTATTTAGTGACCCAGCAGAAAAAAATTTGACCAAGAACCTATTTATTTGGGGAATGGTGCTAGTCTGTGAATCAGCTGGAAGGATGCAGATAAGTATAAAGGACCGTCCTGGTTACCTAAAAGGCATTGCCCTCTGCCCTCTCTGTCTCACCTTGTCAGCAGGCATGCTGTGCCTTGCTTTGAGTTGCAGGAGGAGCAGCACTGTTTGCTCTGCTTTGGGACAACGTGATGAGAATCAGCCACGAGACAGAGATTTTTAAAGATGTTTTATTAATGTGTCCCTTGACTGTTCATTTGCTAAGGGTTTACAAATGCTTTATCAATTATTAATGGTCTTGATACCTAGCTTTAAAAAAAAATCCTTAAAGTTGGGAAAGATATGGGCACTGAATAATTCACACCTACGGCCACTTCTACTAGACTAATGTCTTTTAACAGATAAGGCCAGAGTAATCTGGATTAAATTTATTTATCTCTGGGTCTATTTCCTTTTCACTTCCCTAAAAATGGAGACTACACCTCGAAGAACAAGGTCTACTATCTGGTTGTTAAAATTGAAACCAGGGAGCCAGGACTTTCGTGGTTTCAAGCTAATGTTTCTCCTGACCTTGGGTAGCAGTTGGAAAACATTTAATAGGTCTCTCTTCTTGACATTTTGAGATTTCTCTGACTTTATTCTGCTACTCATTTCTCAATGAATTATTGAAGATGAATTTAACCAGCCACCCATTAGTTTGCACATTTCCCACTCTTCATATATCACTTGGGACCTGGTTTTTTTCCTTGTAGAGATTGAAACCATGACTGGCTCAGCATCCTGATTCTCAGTAGATGCTTTTCTGATTTCTCACTACTTCACACTTCCTTTGGGTTGCTTTTAACCAAATGTAGTTAGAAATCAAAGAGCACTTTGCATTTCATGCGTATGTGTGTGTGTCTAAATGTGTGTATTTTTCAAAGTCAAGGTCAAGAAGCACAGCTAGATGAACTTCAAGATAGAAGGCATGTAGAGTGGGAAAGCATTTAGGAAGGGCAGCATAAAGTTCATCAACATGATACCAGCTGGTCAGAGCTCCTTCTTTGAGCTGTGGGTTGTGGGCCTAGGACAACTAATGTAGGTGATATAAATTGGCCTAGACAAACACAACTGGCAAGTCTAAGGTAATGGATTTGTTGTAGGAGATCCGATATGAATGAAAGGACATAGAAACAATACATCTCAATACTTTTCTGAAGGGAAAAAGTTACAAAACAGACATTCTTGCGTCTTAGTTTTTATGTATTAGAATATGATAGGACCCCAGCCAGTAGTTGGGGATGTGAAGAATTTAGATTCAACACAGTTATGTAGGGAACTGGAAAGGGTCCACGTAGTGTCTTCCGGTTACTAGAGACTGCTCTGAAATTCCTTCCAATAGACTGAAGGAACCTCACAAAGACAGTTCTACATCTGTAAACTTTCGTACCAATTCCAAGGCAAGGCAGAAGGACAGACCTGTGGACCAACTCAGCCACCCAGCTACAACAGACACCTGATATTGGGGCTGAGATTCCAGGACCTCTGTTTCAGGACCAAAGCTGTATTCTTTGCTCTGTTCACTTGATCAAATTCCTCTCCATAGGAAAGCCTGGCCTAATGCTGAAGTTGATCTTTCTGAGTTGGGCCTTGGATTACTGGTTGCTATCTCCGAAGGACTTTATCCCTGCCCTCATTTCTCTACATTTATGCTAACTTTCTGTTAACTCCCTTTCCTTTCTAAGCCTTGAAAACTCTTTTCCAGCATGCCATGTGACTCACAGACTTGGATAGTCAACATTGACTACCTATATGAGTAAACTCCAATCCCAAACTGCAGAGATGACTGGTAACAAATTAAATGCTAAACCCTATGACATGTTGGGGCTGAGACTGCTCCTGTGCGATTGGTTCTGGAAAACAGAGCCCTTTTCAGCCAAGGTCCCCACAGGAAACTGATGGCACACTCAAATTAGGACTTTTCAAGGAGAAGTCATCCTCAAAGGTACTACTTTCAAGGGTATGGAGGGGGAAATCACAAGGCAGACTTTAGTAACCTAGGGCTTAATTCTGAGAAGCCCAAAGATATAAGGTGAACAAATAGTTCCTGAAACCAGAGAGGAGTGTTATGGTGTTATTGCCCTCCTTGAGAGGACTAGTGTTCATGTAGAAGAGCACAGCCACCTTCTGGTCATTGTAGGAAGGAAGTTAAGAGAAGTACCCCTGACCCCACCCTCCTCCCTTCTTTGATCTCTAAATGGGATCTCTGGGATCTCTGTTGGCTGAACCCTCTGAAAGCCAGAAGACATGGGAATCCACTCATGTAGTCCCAGTATCCTTCCTTGCCTCTATGATCATGCCAACCCAACAAGAACATAGAAGTGTGGAGAGTGGATCTGGGGAGGCAAACAAAGGGAGCCAACAAAAATCCAAACCCATAGTTGGATTTATCAATTTATTGATCATGGATAGGAACCAGGAAACTTAAGGGAGAAAAAAACAAAGACTGATATCAGTGTCCATTTACTCGGCACCAAATCATAGTAAGCATAGTCAACACAATAGATGGAAATTAGAATCAGTATCTGTGATGTTTTGAATCAGATGTCATCAAATTGGAACCTGTGAGTCAAATTCAGCCAATGCTTATTTTTTGTAAGTAAATTTTTATTGGATCACAGCCGTACCTATTTGTTTACATATTGTTTGTGGCTGATTTCATGATGCATCTCCAGATGATTAGAGTGGTTGCAACAGAGGTGATATGGCCAACAAAGCCAAACATATAATATCTCTTGACTTTTGTGGAAAAATTTTGCTGACCTCTATTGTATATCTATCTGCCAAAGTAGAACATGTGAAGTTTACTATATAGTGTTAGCCACAATGATACTGAAAAAGTAGTAAGTGGTGGTTTTCTATCCCTTTTCCCCTCTATGTCTTTCTAATATATGCTTCTGTGACCCATATACAACACTGGCTTTGTATTCAAATAGATACACTGCAATGAGTCAGTCATATTTGATTTTACCATAGTTCTCTCTGTTCCCTATCTGGACAGCTTTTAAGTAGTGAGTAGACTGGAAGATGTTATGTGTGTTAAGGCAGTATGGTACCCTTCAGAAGCCTATAATAACAACAATGAAAATAATAAAGAAATACCTACAAAGTTTCCTACAGACTAGGCTCTATTCTAAATGCTTTATTTCACATAGAATACATTGTTCAACCTTGGAATAATGTTATGAGTAGATAGTTTTTAACTAACATGTTTACCATTTTATAGATGAGGAAATAGAGGTACAGGGGGGTTAAGTAATGGGTCCAAGCTCAAAAAGCTGGTGGGCAACTGAGCTAGAATTCAAAGCCAGGCGGAATTCAAACCCAGAACACAAACCCTCCAAAATTTTTGTTCATATCCCCATACAATGCTTTTGAAGTTTATGATATCCAGAAGGGTCATGAAATAGTATGTTTTTATAATAGATAAGTTTCAGCAAATTGAGAAGTAAAACATACCAAATTAAGATTACCATTTAAAAATATCTTTATAATGTAATTAATACCCAAACTATACCAATTATCTAAATTAAGGACTTAGAATGTATATCTAGAGTTTATATCTTTGAATTATAAAAATAAGCTATTAACTTGGCAAAGAGTGAATGCCTGGGTAATAAAAGTTTCTAGAAAGGAAAAATAGAGCCTAAAAACAGAACGTGCTGAATGTTGTTTTGTTTGTTTGTTTGTTCTTTTATCACATTCACTCAATAAAAACATATAGTCAGTAGGGTAGAGAGGAGTATATATGGACAAGTGAATAAACTGGTGATTAGTTACGTGAAAAAGGATGGAGAAGTCCCTTGTGGAAATTCACAAGGTATCCCAAACCAATGCACTGGGCTATTCATGGCTTGGTTCATGCAAATTCTTCTCAGGTCTCCATTTCTCCTAAGCTTATTTAGGTTGGAACAAATGATGTACATGTATCATTTTCCTGGAAGCCCTGTCAAAACTGTTTATTGAAAAGCAGTTGCCAAAATTTTCTTTCCAGTATCTGATTTTAATTGGTTCACATCTTGTCGTTGAGAAATCAGTTTGTTTGGAATTTTCAAGATACCTTTTATTCCTGCTCACACAAATAATAATTAATGTGTTTTGTGCTGAGGCAGCAACATAAAATATAACTTTTTTCTTACTATTCTGAAATTGCCAGCTGAGTACTGAGAATAAATGATGTACCTTTAAAAATGCCTGCATTTGCAAAGGAATTGTTTTCTGGATGAGTTGAATTTTTATTTGTTTGACTTGTATGATCTTTAACATCCGCCGCTCTCATTTTATCACTAAATTATAAAACCTTGCTGGAAATGGTTCCCTAAATAGCGTTCCAGGCCCTGTCCCTGCATCCCAAAAGCACTTCATCTAAAGCACCTTAGAAAGATCCATTCATTTTTTCATTCATTCAGAAAATAATTATTGCATACTTACCATAGCACCAAATAGTCTTTCTGACCCCAGTGACACAAAAATGACAGTGCCTCTTCCCTTGATGAGCTTACTCTCTGGAAGACTTAACAAAAAGAAAAAAAAAGAAAAAGAAAAAGAAAAAAAAAGGACTCCATGATGTCAAGTATTTACATAGATAGCGGGGGAAAACTCAGAGAACACAGTAGCTTGTTTGGCCTCAGGGAGTCAAGGAGCAGTTTCACCAGGGAGGTAACATTTAGAGATGTCCAAAGTAAGGCCATTCACCACTTTCTCTAAATTTGAAATGATGTATTTAAAATCAAATGAGAAAAAATAGTAAAAATGATTTAAAAATTTTAAAACTCAGAAATATATATTGGGAAAAAGGTTGGCTAAATGAAGGGCATCTATATCAGCGGCATTAACCAGAGAGTAGAACTCATTACACAGGGGATCCATGTTATCTGGCAAAATACTTACAACTTTTTTAATGTTTATTTATTTTGAGAGGAGGGGGAGAGAAAGCCCACACGAACAGGGGAGGGGCAGACAGAGGGAGACAGAGGAGCCATAGTGGGCTCTGTGCTGACAGCAGAGAGCCTGGATGCGGGGCTTGAACCCACAAGCTGTGAGATCGTGATCTGAGCTGAAGTCGGATGCTTACCCAACTGAGACACCCAGGTGCCCCTCAGCTTTGTTTTGTTTTATTTTATTTTTTAATTGCTATTTGCAGTCAGTTTTGTCCCAAATCAACGTTATAGGCTGTCTCTGACATGGGCACTGGAAGATGTGAATTGGATGGCAGCTTTCTATTCTATTCCTCGGCTCAATTGTTTATCCCTGGATTCATAACCTTTCTTCATTATGAGAGTCTTTCTTCATCATGAGAGTTTTATAAGAGGTCCTGGTATCCAGTAAAGCAAGAACCCTCCCCACATCCTCAAAAACTCAGAAATTTTTGGCTACTCTTGGCCCTTTGCTCTTCCGAATAAATTTTACAATCATATTATCTTGTCCACATCAAGTCCATAAAAGACTTTTGGGAACTATTTGGAATAGGAACTACGTCTATTGGTAAACTTAGTTAGAATTTATATTATCACAGTATTTATTCTCCTCCATGGTAATAATAGGTATTTTCATTTATTTCAATCTTTTAAAACATCTGTAAATACAATTGTATAAATCTCTTCCTTCCTGTATTCTTCTCTTTGCTTCTCTTCTCTCTAGAATCCTGAAAGTGACCTCAATACACCAGAGATTCTACAAGCACATCTGCTCACCTGATCTCCCACTGTCCAGCTTTCTGTGCGTGTCTGGACCCCCTTGAAGTCCAATGCCTGTTGCTCTCCTCTGAAGCCTTCCTGAGAAATTTTATCCCTCTACGATCATTTTCTGGCTCTTTCTCCCTTCCATGCATATTCCTGTTTGACTTCAGTATGTAATTGTTATGAGGCCTTTTCACTGGGCTATACTAGTTTCCTGTAATGTGCTCTATATCTCCACTTAGAGCCATGACTGCTTTCTACTTTGCAATTCTTGCACCGAGCTCAGTAAAGGGCTTGACATTAGTTAGGCTGGCATTCAAAATTGTTTATTAAAGGAACAAAAGGCTTCAACAAAAGATTCTTTTATCCAAAAAGTCTCTTGTGTTTAGAGTCAACGCCACTTCCTGATGGATCGCGAGGGAAGAAAGCCCTCCCCCTCGCTGTTAGCTTCTCTTCCAGGCTTGTCAACGTGGCTTTCTTCACACTAAAGAAAAATAATATATCACTTAGTATCAAACTATTTGCTTTTCAAATTGAATATCTCAGAATAATAAATCATAAAAGAAAGGCCATGAATCAAAAATGCCACCTGAACACATCCTGTATTTTTTTTTCTTCAGCACAGCCTGAAGTGACTGCTATATTAGAATGAATCATCAGATAATCAACACAAAAGGCCTCATTTCAGTTCATTATTCATAGCGGAAGGCTGGCTTTGAGTCCTGATACACTTCAGAACTTTGGTTCACAAAGATAATAAAAACATTCAAAGATATGTCAAACTAACCTGAGTGTTCCCATCTCTGTATAAATGAGATGAGTCCTCCTTAAACTGACCTCAGGTGCGCAAGGCAGCCTCCTCCTCAGTGCACATCCTCTCGGCAACTGCCTTCTTGGCAATGACACCATGGAGGGTGGTCGTTCTGAGCCTTGGTTAAGCGGCCCTACTCCTCCCTGAGAGTGCCCTCTTCAAGTCAAGTAATATACCTTTTTTTTTTTTTCTTTTTAAAGTTCCAATCCCACCCTAACTGGAGAAAGAGAGTGGATTTATTAGGTTATGTGTTCATTCATCAGACCCTATTGAAGGTCCACCGTGTCTGTGACAGTATACTTGGTACTGAGGGAACACAGGCTGGACCAGATCAGATCTGCCTATAACAATTCACACTGCAGTTGAGGCAATAGAGGAAGGACATATGATACACGTGGATGGTTACATGGAGACAGAAGCCTGCTGCTGGCCCTGTTCCTGAACTGACCCTCAGAGCGATATGACTTGGGGGGTAGCAGAAAGTGCTCTGAGGGACTGTGGAGGGCACTGTCTTTGTAAACAAGAGACCTTTACTCCACGTTCATTCTTACCACAAACTAGCTCAGTGACTGAGGACAAGGCATACCCTGCTTGGAGACTCAGTTTCCTCATCTATCAGATAACAGAGACTTAGGCAATCATTTTTTTTAATGTTTATTTATTTTTGAGGGAGAGAGAAAGAGAGAGAGAGCGCACGAGCGAGCATGAGCAGGAGAGGGGCAGAGAGAAAGGGAGACACAGATTCTGAAGCAGGCTCCGGGCTCTGAGCTGTCAGCACAGAGCCCGGCATCGGGCTCAAACCCAAAAACTGTGAGATCATGACCTGGGCCGAAGTCATACACTTGAATGACTGAGCTACCCAGGTGCCCCAGTGATTTCTAACTTCAACTTCAGCTTTATCTTTTTATAATTCCGTGAAGCTGCATCATAAAGTCAATCACTATAAAGAAAATGGAACCCCTTGATGTTGCATTCCTCACCATTATTTCTATATTAAATAAATCACGAGAAACAACCTGGAAAATGCCAATCCTACATCCTGGTAATCACTTAAAATAGTAATTATTATTATTATTATTATTATTATTATTATTATTTTGAGAGACAGAGAGTGTGTGCACATGCGCAGGCAGGGGAGGGTCAGGGAGAGAGAGAGAATCTTAAGCAGCCTCCCACCCAGTGCAGAGCTTGATCTCACAACCGTGAGATCATGACCTGAGCTAAAATTAAGAGTCAGTTGCTTAACTGACTGAGCCACCCAGGCACCCCAAATATAGTAACACTTTTGTGTTTGGAGTCCAGTAACTGAAGTTTAAATGTACAGTGTTCACAGATAGCGCAAGAGGTAGTTAACTACCTTTATACAAAAGTATTAATTTTAGCATATATCATATTTCAATATAAATCATTTGTCCTCCTCTTTAATAAATTCAAAGAGATTTGCTCAGAAAGATGAAAATGCCAGTGGCTATTGCTTCTTGATGCTTGTCTGTATTTTAAAAAATAACTATGTATAACTTTAGTAATAAGACAAAACCTTTTAAATGCAATTTATTTTTTAAAAAGTATCTTTGTAAGGAGTCGTTTCACTGGGTCTAATATCAGTAAACCAGTAATGAGTGATGCCTCCAAGTTTCTGGAAACACCATCACCCAAACCAAGCACCCTTTGAGGCTTCAGTTTTGAATCTACCCTCATTCAGTCTAAGCAGCAAATGGAGTCTCTGACTTCTGGGTCTACCATCACCTCACCAGAGTGAGAAGTCCACTGGCCACCAAGCCCAGTGTCCGTTCATATCCAAGTAACGATAGAAAAAACATGCACCTTCCTCTCCCCACTGTTTTTATAAGATATTTCAATTGGTCCTCTCCCCAGTGACCATCTCCATAGTCCTCGGAATCCCTCCCCTATCTTGTTCTCTACCTTCCCCCAAACTTCCCAAACCCTCCCTTTGTGACATCGGAGCTCGTTGACTAACAGACTCTTCACAATCGTTAAACTTTCTTTCTCATTACCTTAACTATACCCGCCCATCTTTTGAAGGTATACTTCCTTTATGCCCTCTGAGGTGGGGGCAGTTTATTTTCTCAAATCTCACATCACCAAACTAGAGATGGATCTTGAGTCATCCTTGCTACTCATTGCTGCTTTCAGATCATTATCCTCCCTATATAATTTTAAAAGCCTATCCCTTCAAGGCTCATGACATTCAGTTATATCATTCCCTTCTGCTCTCTACTATTATCATTTATCATGCGTGCATAACTCCTTCTCATTCATCAAGAACTTCGGTACCTGGGACAAGCTTCCTCCCCACTCCAAGTGCTGCTCTCATTGGGAACAACATTAGCATCCATTTCCCTGACTCATCCAAACATGCCTCTCAGTTCCTCACCTCATTTTCAAGGAAATTCTCCCCCATGCCTGGCCTATTTCATTATTCATAACTGTTCCACCTCCCAAACTCCAATTTAAACATCATTTCAGCCACAACCTTTTTATTTATCCAGTTTGCTGCTTTTGCAACTACCACTGCCACCCACCTTGAAAAATTATCTTTCTGGAATACTCTAACTCTGAAATGACTTCTAGTTTCCCTCTAATATCTGTGTTTCCCCACTTCCCTGGAAACAGAAAATTGAATGCTGTCTTAGTACACGGACATCTGGAATAAGTATCAAACTTCACAACGTCTCCTTCATCTAGTGGTGACCATGTGACATGTGACTACACTGTGCAGTTTTAGGTAGTGTCTTTAAAGGAATGGTGTGTTCCTTACTTTTTATTTTCTCTTTCCAGCTTGTTAGAAAGTAGACCATATGGGGATGCCTGGGTGGCTCAGTCCGTTAAGCCTCTGACTTCAGCTCAGGTCATGATCTTGCAGTTCATGAGTTCGAGACCCACATCGGGCTCTGCTCTGACAGCTCAGAGCCTGGAGCCTGCTTAGAATTCTGTGTCTCCCTCTCTCTCTGCCCTTTCCCTGCTTGTGCACATGCTCTCTCTCACTCTCTTTCTTTCTCTCAAAAAACAAAAACTAAAAAAAAAAAAAAAAAAGACATATCAACCAATGGAAATGGGTAAACCTTTAAAAAAACAACAACAACAGAAAGTAGACCATATGGTTGAATTGAAAATTCAGAAACCCTTTGTCTCATGCAGTGATTCTGGGAAAGTAAACTACATACCTGATGAATCAGACAGGACACCGTGAAGCACAATAACAGTTATACATGGACTGTCCCTAAATTTAATGAATGTTGAAAGACAAAAAACTTCTCCATTGCTTATTATTGTCATTGTGAGCTTGTTATTTTTTGGTTTTGATATTGGTTACTCACAGTTAAATCTAATCACAGCTAATACACAAATTATATACTCTCTTCATGTCTATCACTGAACAGCTGATCGCCCACACTGCCAAACACAAACACAAAAATCTGGCTTCCATTGTAAATTTATGACAGAGCCTCACATGGTCCTTCAACACTATTCACACATCATACCATATTTCCCCTGTCAACTTACTCTCCCACCCTCCACGATTATTTCAATCCTTCTCTAATCTCTTCAAACTGCCCATTTACTTTTATCTGCTTCCTATTTTACCAATAAAATACAATGTATCAGGAACTTCTTAATTTTCAAGATATCAAACAAATCAACCTACCTTATCTGTCACTCTTTTATAGAAGACTGTACAAGTCAGAAACCTGTTAGTCTTTTTTGATATATTTTTTTTTATTAATTGACCCACCAAAAATATCACAGATGCCTTTACTTGTCTCTACCTCAATCTTTACCCCTCCTTTTCCATCACTACCTGTTCCGGCCTAAATTATTGAATAGTTTTCTAATAATTAGCCCAGATTCTCTCCCTCTATTCACCACTTTGAGGGTGGAACAATATTTTGAAAATAAAAATCAATTTGTATTACTTTCCTACATAGCATATACTTTTTTTTAAAAAAAAAATTATGTTTATCTATTTTTGAGAGAGAGAATGAGAGCATGAACATGTGAGCTGGGGAGGGGCAGAGAGAGGGGGACACACAGAATCCAAAGCAGGCTCCAGGCTCTGAGCTGTCAGCACAGAGCCTGACATAGGGCTTGAACCCATGGACTGTGAGATGATGACCTGAACCAAAGTCAGATACTTAACCAACTGAGCCATCCAGGTGCCCAATGGCACTAACTCTTAACAGTGGTTCCATGATCTTAGGATAAGAGCAAATGCCACCTCATGGCCAGAAAGGCTTTTCATAGGCATTGATTTCTCCAGCTTACTGTTGCCCTGTGCTCTCTTTCACCATCGTTACCACCCACTGTCACTGACTTTCATTTGGCTCATCATAGTTTTTATGCTTTATCCTATCATAGGCCTTCACACATGCTATCTCCTCTGCCTAGAAAAATCCACACTTTTTCATCTAAGTAATTCCTACTTAGTTTAAGAAAGGTATCAAGTATCTTTTCTGACCACAATGGTGTGAAGCTAGAAATTAATTTCATGAAGAAAACTGGAAAATTCATAATTATGTAAAGATTAAAGCCTGCTACTGAACAATCAATAGGTCAAAGAAGAAATTTAAAATATTTTAAAAATATACCTTGAGACAAATGAAAATAGAAATATAACATACCAAGATTTGTGGGATGTAGCAAAAGCAGTTGTAAAAGGGAAATTAACAGCAATCACTCTGTACTTACCTCAAGAAACAAGAATAGTCTTGAATAAACAACCTAAATTTACACCTCAAGGAACTCAAGAAAAAAAAAAAAAAAGAGGAAGAACAAAGCCCAAAGTTAGTAGAAGGAAGAAAATACAAATATTAAAGCAGAAATAAATGAAATAGAAAAAAAAAAAGACAATAGATAAGATTAATAAAACTAACAGCATTTTCTTTGAAAAGATAAACAAAATTGACAAGCCTTTAGCAGACACCCCAAGAAAAATATAGAGACAGAACTCAAATCGGAAATGAAAGAGGAAATGTTACAATTGATACCAGAGAAATACGAAGGATCAATGTGAACAATTATAAACCAAGAAATTAGACAATCCAGAACAAATGGATAAATTCTTAAAAAAAAATACAGCCTACCAAGACTGAATCATGATGAAATAGAAAATCTGAGCAGAATGATTACTAGTAAGGAGATTGAATCAGTAATCAAAAATCTCCCAACAACAAAGTCTAGGACCAGACGGCTTCACTGCTTAATTCTACCAAATATTTAAAGAAGAATTAATTATCATTTCTTCTCAAACCCTCCCACCACATACACACACACACACACACACACACACACACACACACACACACAAAAGAGGAGGGAACTCTTCCAAACTCATTTTATGAAGTGAGCATTACCCTGATAGCAAAAACAAATAAGGATAGCAAAAGAAAAGAAAATTATAGTCCAATATCCCCAATAAGCATAGATGCAAAAATTCTTAATAAAATATTAGCAAACCAAATACAACAAAGCCTTCAATAAAGGCTTTTTGTTTGTTTGCTTTTTAAATACATTTATACCACCTTCACTCACCTCCCATTTATCTCGTTTATTAATTACTCTGTGCATCTGACAACCACTGGTCTGTTCTCTGTGTCTATAAACTTGGTTTTGTTGTTGATGGTGGTGGTTTGTTTGTCTGTCTGCCTTAGAATCACAGGTCAGAGAGATTGTATTATTTTTATCGTTCTCTTTTTGACTTACTGCATGCAGCATAATACCCTTGAGATCCATCCATGTTGCTGTAAATGGCAAGATTTCTTTTTTTTTTGTGGCTAAATCATGTTCCATTGTGCATGCATATACATACACAATGTACATATACATGAGATATACATACCACAATTTTCTTTTTATCCATTCATCCATCAATCAATACTTAGTTTGTTTCCATATCTTGGCTACTGTAGCTAATGCTGTAGTGAACATGAAAGGAAGAAAGCCTTCGTGCTCCCCCTACCAGGACTACACTCCCCTGTGGGGACTCCCAGAGCACTGTGTACCTCTCTTCCCTAGCTCATGTCACTATTGCAGTTTCACATTTGTAAAATAATTTGATTAATATGTATTTTTCCCTATAGCCATGAAGGCAAAGGGTTAATTCATCTTTGTACTTAGGCTGTAACAAAATCCTTCAGCACCTAGTTAGTGATCAATAAATATACATTGAATGGATGAATGGATAAATGCCTAAATTAACTTATCTACTATGAAGACTACCCAGGAACATTTCAACTGCCTTTCTTTCTTTCTTTCTTTCTTTCTTTCTTTCTTTCTTTCTTTCTTTCTTTCTTTCTTTCTTTCTTTCCTTCTTTTCTTTCTTTCTTTCTTTCTTTCTTTCTTTCTTTCTTTCTTTCTTTCTTTCTTTCAATTTTTTCCTCCATGAAACTTTCTATATAGTAAGCAAAGTTTTCAAAATTACTTTATTGACTTCAAGGCTGATGGTAAAATTGAAAAACACTTTTTTTTAAAGGTATAGAAGTATCTGAATATTTGATGGTTCATTCCTTGACTTGAATCATGTGTTATGGACAGAAGTTTCTCTCCTTTTCTTTGTTCTCTTTTTGCACCCCCCCCCTTTTCCTTGACATCAAAAACATTTTCCTTAAAGGAGACAATGATTCCCAAGGGGATAGAGAGTCAAAGAATGTATGTGTAAGGTGTGTGACAAAGACCATGATGATCCCTTATATCTGGGCACATGGCCAGATATTGTAAGGTTCTGTGGATAAAATCTTCAGGCACTTAAAATAAATGAGTTATACCAGTGGTGGTCCACTGTCTTAGCCAAGCCTAATCCTAGAAAACAAGTACTGAATGAAGTATAGCAAAAGGAAGGAGTAATTTTAGTTATCTAGCACTGAATGAGACAAGAAATAATAATGTTATGAAGCATTGCAAATAGGGCTCCCTACATATAATCGACATATGAGGAATCAAAACAACAATTGCTAATCTTAGAAGAGAAACATTCATTAAAAGTTGAGGGAAATCAGAAGGCTTTGTGGATGAAAGGCACTAGAGTTGGGCATTGATGGATAAGAGCTCTGTTGGATTGAGAGAATTCGGAAGAACATTCCAAACAGGGGAAGCAGTGAGGAACACTCAAGTAGCATGATATTTGTAAGTGGCAGTGGGTAGCTAAATCTGGCTGAATGTGAGAATTTACATGAGATTGTGGGGGATTTAAAGTTAGGAATTACCTTGTTGACAAGGACGATCTTTTAAATATTTGACTAAGGTATTTTAAGGATATGAATTTACTCAGTCATTCTATGAATGTAGAAAGAATTTGGACAGAACAGATAGAATTTCACCATTGATTCCATTTATAAATGCCGAATACATTGTGAAAGGAAGAAGAAACTAATATTTATTGAGTATGTGTTAGATTACATTACATATCTTACATACAACTTGCCAATTACCTTTAGAAAACATTAAAAACTTATCAGTTATTATCTGTTTTAAGACAAGCAAATGTATATTTAGTTTAAGTCATAAAAATATCACAAATGTAGTAAATCATAGACTGAATATTTGAACCTAAGTGTGTAGGATTACAAAACCTGTATTCTACCGTTTAGCACATCTTTGGTAATGGAAATGCAAAAGGAGAGATGGAAAATTAAAATTTTATTATAAAATGCAACATAGAAAAAATGGTAAATATTTCAAACTTTATCCGAAAGAGTAGAATTGATAGATAATTTTAAGTGATATTTTGAGTTCTGATGACTAAAGACAGAGAAACAGATGAATCTTCTTTCTTTTTTAAATTAGAAAATGATTATTTAAATTTTAAGCTGTTGAACAGGAAGTGATGGAAGGGATATCTCATTAAGTAGGTAGGAGACACAGAGCTGGTACTCAGGACACAGAGAAGTGGAGATATTAAATTAGGATTTATATCAATGACAGTCAATGTGACCTTGCCCCAGGGTCCCTCTACTGCCCACCTCTTTGATAATTGAATCACCAGCTCTTGAATTAGCCCTTCCTTGGGGTATAGGTCTCTCATGTTGCCTCCAAAACAGGAATCATGATTGATATCTCCAAAAGTTTAACATCAGACTGAACCTTGTGATATCGCCAAAAGTTTAACATCAAACTGATTTGGCTCTGATCTATTTCCTCCGAACTTTTGCTTTGTTTCTGAAAACCTCTGCTTTGCTTCCCAGTTCCAGTAACTGGGATCTCTTCCTGTTACATGAGCCTAAGCCCTTGCTCTTGTGTGGCACCCATATTTTTCCTAGATCAGGAATTTTATCTCCAACAAATTCTGTGCTTTCAGGATCAGATATTCTGCACTAAATCCAGACAAGCAGGCTGCCATCTTGGCAAATGGGACCAGTCCTTGCTACCTATCTTACCATCAACAGTTCTGTGTCCCAGCGGAAGGGACCATCTACTGGATCATTTCCATCAGCAATCTCACGTGTTACACTAGATCTATCTTTAAAAAATAATGATAATAAAATAAACAAATGAAAAACCTTCTCTTGACTCCAGTCCAGCTGTCACCATTTGTAGCAAAATGTTTTTATATACAATAAAATTTGCAATGACTCCAAATTTTATATAAAGCAATTAGCAACTTCATGTCTTTTGACCAACCAACAGTTGCAAGAGGGGGATGAGCTAAAGTTCTTTACTTTGAAATAGACAATGGGAGGAGCATCCAGGCGGGGAAATCATAAGATGTGAATTAAAATGGTGGAGGGTGGGCACCAAATCCCAGGGTTCTCCCAGTGCAATTTCTTTTTTTTAATTTGTTTTTAATGTTTATTTATTTTTGAGAGAGAGACAGAGACAGAGAGAGAGAAAAGAGTGCAAGCGGGAAGGGGCAGAGAGAGAGGGAGACCCAGAATCTGAAACAGGCTCCAGGCTCCAAGCTGTCAGCACAGAACCCTATGTGGGGCTTGAACCCACGAAGCATGAGATCATGACCTGAGTCAAAGTTGGACGTTTAACCAACTGAGCCACCCAGGCACCTCCTCCCAGCACAATTTCAATTAGTATAACATCAGGAGACAGCACAAGCACTGCAGATGTCCTGGAGGCCCCAAAGAGCCATAGGATTCAAAGTCATCCAGGGAGCCATAGGATTCAAAGTCATCCCTGTCTGTGCTTAAACAAGACCGTACACCTGCCATGGTGGCAAATTGCAATGAGGACTTGGACTACTCATATAGCTGGACCATTGAAACTACCAGCTATGTTGGAACTGCCAACTGTGACAATTACACAGGTCATCTCATTCACCTGTAATGTAATGGCACTCCTGATTTTATACAACTGAAGTGTGTGGACTCTGTGCTCTGGATTATGCTAGAGTTTTCTGAAAGCATGCTTTGTTTGCATTACTCGTTGACCTTCTGTAATCTGTTTTTACTCTCTTCTACTTCACTGAAACTGCTTTTGTCAGAGTCATTGATGATAACCATAGTGCTAAATTGACTATACAAATTATTTGTCTTGATTTGACTTGACCTGTATTCAGTACACTTGACCACATTTTCTTTTTTTCTAACACACTCCTATCTTGGCTTCCATGACAACATCCTCTTTTCCTTTTTCTTTTCTTACCTCTAGGGTCACTCTTTCTCAAATTTCTTTGATGTCTTAGCTTCTTCAGTATGACCTGTAAATACTGGGGCCCCTCAGGGCTCCCTCCTAAATCCTTCTCTGTGTCCAGATGATCTCATTCACATCCATGGGCTAAAATTGCATATTTATGTATTCTCAAATTTATATTTCTATTATAAAATTCTCTTTTGTGTTTCAAGATTGCATATCCAATGGCCATCTGCACTTGATTTTCTCATGTGTAGCTCAAATTTTATTAAATTTTATTATAATCTTGTTTTCCCACTCTTCCTACCTGTCCCCAGATATATCCCCTATTTTTAAATGTTCCATCTAAGCATTTTCAAAGGTGCTACATTCAGGAACTAAGGAGTCATCCTTGATTCTTTTCTCTCCCTTTGCCCTCTATTCAATCCATTTTCATTTCCTGTTCATTACATGTATAAATTATATTTCAGAGTCATCTACATCCTCTGTTTCTAAAATCATCCCCTAGCCAGACCATCATCGTTTCTTATCTGAACGACAGCAAGAGACCACTGTCTTCTCAGTGTCTATCACTCCTTTCCATCTCTGCTCCACATATTAGCAAGAGATCCTCTTAAGGGGTAAATTAAATAGTGTTGCCCTCCTGCACCAAACCCCTCAGAAGCTTTTCTTTCAATCAGAAGAAAACCCAAGTTCTTTATACATTCCTGTACAATACTATCTCAGAACTAATCTACTATCCCCCACTGCTGGTTAAATGTCAGCCCCACCCATCTTTTTAAGGTCCTCTGGCCTGCAAGGTCTTTGTCATGTCAGAACTTTTGAATTTCCTGTTCTTCCTCTATGGGATGATTTCCTTCTGTTCTCCTTTCTATAGGTCTCAGCAAAATGTCACCTCCTTAAAGAAGGCTTTCTTGACTGGGGTGCCTGGGTGGCTCAGTTGGTTAAGTGTCCAACTTTGGTCATGATGAGTTCAAGCCCTGCGTGGGGCTCTGTGCTGACAGCTCAGAGCCTGGAACCTGCTTTGGACTCTGTGTCTCCCTCTCTCTCTCTACCCCTCCTCTGTCAATGCTCTGTCTCTTTCTGTCTCAAAAATAAATAAACATTAAAAAAATTCTCCAAAAAGAAGACTTTCTTGATCATCTTAATTAAAATTGGTCTCACTAAGATTTGTTTTTTAATCTCAGCCTTGCATATTTTCCTTTATTAGTACTTAGCATCATATGGAAGTGTTCATATTTGTTTGAGTGTGTTGGCTAAAACTGTTGACCATCACTATTCTTAACATCACTGGTACATAGTTAACACTCATTATGGGTACATAGATCATTTCTATAAATGATTGTCAAAAAGAATTATCGTAGAGAAAAAGATTAGTAAGTATAATATTACAGATGAAGAAGGTATTTTTAAACAAGAGAACTTTGGGGCACCTGGGTGGCTCAGTCTGTTCTATGTCTGACTTCAGCTCAGGTCATGATCTCATAGTCCATGAGTTCAAGCCCCTCATCGGGCTCTATGCTGACAGCTCAGAGCCTGGAGCCTGCTTCAGATTCTGTGTCTCCCTCTCTCTGCCCCTCCTCACTTGTGCTCTGTCTCTCTCTCTGTGTCAAAAATAAATGAACTTAAAAAAAAAAAAACAAGAAAACTTTGATCTAGAATATTTTCTTTAGAGTATTTAACAATCAGACCTAAGGTCAAGAGACGACCTGGAAAAGTTAGTGGGTTACAGTTCCCTTTGAGAGGCTGTGTCAGTCTTTTTTCTTTTTAAATATGTATTTAATTTAACAAGGCTGAGATCACATAATCGTATTGGTCTGTATAGGACTTTCAGATGGAGCTAGATGCTAAATCTTTACTTCTTTTTTTCTTGGAGACAGTAGAGTGAAACAGTTACATTAAAAAAGTGTTGGGAGTTAGTCTTCAGTAGTTGTGTGACTTTACCCAAATTATTTAATACCCTCAACTCTGAAAGTGTTCTCATTTATCAGGTGGGGATGATGATAGCATCTGTCTCATTGGTCAAGTTGTAAAGAATAAATGGAAAAAAGTATATTTAACAGTATCTGGGATATGTTAAACAATAAATGTTATTAGCCACTATTATATATATATATATATATATATATATATATATATGTAAAACTTTATTTTTTTTTAGAGAGAGAGAGAGAACATAAATGGGGAGAGGGGCAGAGGAAGAGAGAGAATCACAGGCAGGCTCCATGCTCAGCACAGAGCCCGATGAGGGGCTCAGTCTCATGACCCTGGGATCATAACCTGAGCCGAAATCAAGAATCGGACACTCAACCGACAGCCACCCAGGCACCTATTATATTTCTAATTTAAGCTTCACTTATGAGTTAATCTAACTCTTCCCCAGGTAATAGGCCAAGCCTCATCTATGGCCCAGCCTATATCAACACTCTCATTATCAAATCATAAACTCTGAAACTGTGGAGTGTATCAGAGTCACAAAAGGAGGCTGTCTAAAATGTGCAATCCTGGGACGTATCCCCAGGGATTCTTTCATAAGTCTGGGGTAAGACTCAGGAATATGTGTTTATAACAAACTCTCCGGTCTATTATTGATGAAGGGGATTCCAGGACCTCATTTAGGGATAAGTGGGTATGACATAGATCTACTTCCTCATTGTAGATGACTATTG
Organism: Panthera tigris; assembly: GCF_018350195.1. Lineage (NCBI taxonomy): Eukaryota > Metazoa > Chordata > Mammalia > Carnivora > Felidae > Panthera > Panthera tigris. The sequence continues at coordinate 47,387,082 of NC_056663.1, read as the reverse complement.
AGGGGTTGAGAAGAATTTTTTTTTTTTTTTTTTTGCTTTGGAATTGAGAACAAAGAGGGAGAAGATTTGTTAAAGGGAAATGTCAAAGAAATGGATCAAAAGAGGGCTCGTTCAAGAAGGTGGTGAGATGGGGAGACTCACTGAAAAGTCACAGAGTGTCAGGATGTGAGAGTTTTGCCAGACAATCTCTCTCCTTCTCTCCCCCTCTCCCTCCCTCCCTCCCTTCCTTCCTCTCTCTCCCTTTCTCTCTCTGACACACACAGTTTTTGGTCATTCGTTGATCTTTTTATTCATAACTGTGTGGGTAGGAAATCCATCACCAAACACAACTAAAAATCCATCTATGAGTGTTTGCGAGATAGTTGAAGGGATCCTTAGTTTTTCTTAGGCTGAATATGCTACATAGGGTTCATAATCCTGGTGGGAGCAGCAGTTACACAAGTCATGAATATGCCTCACAGCAAACTGATCTTGATAACATCTAAGCTGTCTACTTAAGTGTTCTATCAATGCTCTCCATATTTTGCCAATCCTTTCTCTGCACTGTTGGCAACTAGAGCCAAATAAGTGGCAATAGAAAAAAAAATCTCATACTGAAATACCAAATATCTATTTGTTTTTTTAATATAAAGCACAACATTCCTTACAAAAACGCTACTTAAATCATGCCTTTTGTTATGTGAATCAGTGCATTCTGTCCTCAAGCTCATTTTCTTCTATTTATCTACAGACAGATTTAATGGAGTCATTATGGTTGAATGTCATCTTTCTGGATTGACTTTATTAAAAAAAAAAAAAATCAGATTTCCCAGGCATTTCTCCATGTGTTTAGGTGTCAAAATACTACACCTTTAATTTGAAACCGGAATAATAACATGAACTTTTGTTCCCCAGCTCTTCAAGAAAGGAGATATACATATGAATACTGCTCTAGTTATCACATTGTGTTGTCTCTTATCACAGAGGTGTTTGTGAGTCACGCTAGATTCTAACCTTCCACTTTTAGTATGAATTCCTGCCATCTCTTTGGAGTTTGGTAGTAATGAATGCTTTCATTTTAAGTGCAATGGCATATGCATCCTCAGTAAAGATCAGAGTTTCTTTGTTCTCTTTACATCAAATCTTCTCCCAATTGTTGCCATTTAGTTTCCAGTGTAATCGCAGATGATACCCTGTGTCTGGATGCCACAGAGTCAGAAATGATTTAGCACAAGCAATTGCTAGCTCTCCTTACTTACCTTGCTAGGAAGTCAGCAATAAATTGGAAAGAGGGCACTCAGGTGAAAGCACTTCAGAAAAGGTGTGCTCTGAGGGGTATCGCCTTTACTGCCTGCAGCAGTGATGGCAGGACTCAAGTCCCTTCACTATTTATTCTCGAATTATCTTCCTAACTCTTCGCTACTGACATCCCGCATAGATCCTATGACTCAAAATGAATCCTCCTAACCTGTCCAGAAGGTGTGAAGCCACTGGGTCTGTTGCAGTGCAACTAACCAAGGCTATGCTAGTATAATTGTCTGTTTGATGAATATTCGTTTGTTCCATCACGTCCCAGGTATTATGCTAAGCACTGAAGATATCGGGATGAATAAGATACCTGTGGTCACTACTGCATGAACTTTCAGCGTCGTAGAAAGGAGACACAACTAAGCAATTACTTATAGTAAAGTCTGATACATACTGTGAAGTTGAGTATATAAGGAATAGTTTAGAAAAATTAAAAGGGCCATCTCCTTTATCTAGTGGATTAGTACAGGCTCTCTGAGGGCAGCGGTCTTAAGGTTGAAGGTGGCTCGAGGAACTGGGAAAAGAAAGAGGTATTAGAACTTCAGAAAGAGGACAGTGCGTGTTCAGGTGCCCTGAGATGAGAAAGTAGAGCACATTTGAATACCTCAACAGTGCAATGCAGGTAGAGCAGAGAATGTAAGAGTCTATGGAGCTTGATAAGAGACTGTACAGAGGTGGGAGCTAAATCATGGAGGGGCTACTCAAGAAGTTGGGGTTGCATACCAAGAGCAATGGAAAGTACAGAAGGCTTTTAAGTAGGAAAAGTGAAATCATCATTGTGCTTGCTGTTAAAAGGTACACCCTAAACAGAACATAGAACATGACTAGGAAGAAAACAAGACAAAAGAGCAGAGAAGGGACGCATGCTTCCTACGTGGAGCTTAGCAATTTAAAGTCCGTTAGACATTTCATTTCCCAAGATGGTGTCAAGACTTGGCATGGGGCAGGAGACACTGAACCAGGGACTAAATGCTTCATGGGTGAGATAGCAAATGATGACAACAGGAAGGTAGAACAGGCCATGTTTGAGACTCAAAGGAACAGGACTTTTTGAAAGAAGATAGAGGAACAATGGTTTGAAAGAAGTGATAATGACCTTATCTCTGATCTTAAAATATGCATTAGGTGGGAGAATGAGTACAGGGAAAATACAACAATCTCAAAGGAGAGCCAGGTTTCTTTAGAAGCCAGGATTTCTTGAAGATTTTTTTTAACTAGTTTGAAAATGCTAGGGAACTTTTCCAGTTCGTCACAAACAGCTTCTGAGAATTTCTTGGAGCAGTGCTTACGGGGCTGTCTTATTTCATCCAACCTCCACAACACAAGCTGAACTGGGCAGCTGAGTCTGTCCTTTGCCGGATTGTAGGTACAGCACGCTTGCTCGTTTCTGCCAAGGAAGGTCGCCCTATGTGTCTTATGGATTCTGTGAAGCCCAGAAGTGCTCAAAGAAGGTTCACCTCTTTGTTTTCCTTGCCAAGTGCTTCCCTGAGCATTCTTGTCTTATTATAATCACATCACTTGCTAAAGTCATGTTTTGTTGTGCTTTGGTTTGGTTTACTCAACTGCTTTTAGACTTGAAGCATCTCAAATACAGTGATTGTGAATTATTTACCTTTTCATCTTCAGTGTTTAGCAAGCAGAGGCTTGTAATTAACTAATTATTAGTTAATTAGTAAACCTGTCCAGGTGAGGCATCTTGCTCTATTACAAAAGGATCAGTATCCCTCTTCTCAGCCAAACTAGTGATTTCCCATACTTCTGGCTAATATAATATGTTTTTCTACTAAGTTTCTCTAGAATATTAGCTTCTAAAGGGAAGGAATTAATATCTCTCAATAGATTTTCTGCCAGGATGAAGGGAGACACAGATTTGAGCTCATATGCCAACTCTAATCAATTAGCTGTCATTCCCTACATTACAGCTTTGAGAAGGATTTTGAGACCTTTTCCAGGCACTGCAGGAAAGACTATAACTATCATATTGATTTGGAATCCATGTCATTGGTTCAAGATTTGGGAGTGATGGCATTTTTCCCACGTGTTTCCCCATCCCTAATCTAGAGCTGTTTAATATATGTTAAAGTAACAGTTCTAGTGCTCTCAGCAGAGATATTAGATTCTGTTACAATTTTAAATGCTATGTCTACATGCCAACTCTTACTAATCATTCCTTTGTGGAAATTTTGTGAGATCATATGGTCTAAATTACCCAGTCTAAGTTATCAATTATTGTTTATGGGTCTGAGTTTATCTTCTTTTCCTAACAAGATTGTAAGCAATACGGAAGCAAAAATCTTCTTTCCCTAAATATTAACTTTGACTTTGGCTAAAGTCAAATAAATTTTATTGCTGCATAAAAAAACCACCCCCCAAAACTCAATGGCATGCAACAATAAACATGTATCATTATGCTCACATTTCTTTGGGTAAACTGGGGTGGCTATGCTTTAAGCTTCTGGTCTACAGGTTGAATAAGTTGACTCATTACTGGGGTTTCAAGTGACCATCAACCAGGGTAGTCTGCTCAACATAACCCTCATTCTTCTGAGACAGGTAGACTGCCAAAGTTACAGTGCTTCCTAGCAGTGACAGAAGCAGAAGAGAGATGTCTGTAATGCAGAGCACAGTTCAAGTCTTTGCTAGAATATCTTAACAACACCTTTTGGCCAAATCAAGGATATGGCCAAGCTCAACATCAATGTAGTAGAAAAGTATACTTCACCCACAGGGAGGGGGAAGAGAGGGACTATTTGCTGAATTAAAACCCAAGAGATTTTATTGTCCTCAAATTAAAAGTGGTGATAGGTTTCAGGGCTCTGAAATTGCTTTACGACAATCGAGAAGAAAAATATCTGGTAGACACTGGTATTCAGTAAATACCCTCACAGTATGTACAATGTGTGGTACCGAGGTGGATTTTGGAGATTCACTTGACTTTGATCAAGTTAGGATTTCCAGATTCTCTCTCCAGGTCAGTCTGTGACCTTGGGCAAGTTCAGAAATGCTTCTCTTAATTTTATTTTGCAGTTAAGTTACAGATCTCAGCTGCAATGTTTATTGGAGAATATGTTGGGATTCTAAGATATATATTCCGTAAGCTGTTCCAAATATTCACAATTTTCACTTCTAATCAGACCTCAGCCATAATTGTGTGGAAAATGCCTCCTGTTAAATTACTAATTTCTTGACTTTAAGTAAGAACTACTTTTCACTTAAGGGAATAAAATTAACTTCCCAGGCTTTTAGGTATTAGTTGTTATAACACATGGGTCCCCAGTTCAAAATCTTTGGCTTTGAAGCTTTATTTTTGGAAACTTTATAAATATAAAGAAGTTCTTGTGAAGTATTAATGCATCCTATCCAGGCCACAAGGGGGAAAGAAGTCATAATGAATAAACAGACTCACAATATCTTTAAAATGAAAGAACACATTTAAAAGCAATAGTCAGAGTTATTAATTATACCTCAAAATACCTGAGTTATTAGTAATACCTCAAAAAAATTGGGGAAAAATCATAATGGGAATGCAAACTGCTACAGCCACTCTTGAAAACAGTATGGAGGTTCCTCAGAAATTAAAAACAGAACTACCCTGTGATCCAGCAATTGCCCTATGAGATACTTATCCAAAAGATGCAAAAATGCTGATTCGAAGGGGCACCTACACCCCAATGTTTGTAGCAGTGTTATCAAAAATAACCAAATTATGGAAAGAGCCCAAATGTCCATCGACTGATGAATGGATAAAGAAGATGTGGTATATATACAATGGAATATTACTCGGTGATCAAAAAGAATGAAATCTTGCCATTTGCAGTAACATGGAGGGAACTAGAGTGTATGTATTATGCTAAGTGAAATAAGTCAGGCAGAGAAAGACAGATATCATATGATTTCACTTATATGTGGAATTTAAGAAACAAAACAGATGAACATAGGGAAGGAAAAATAAGATAAATAAAAAGAGAGGGAGGCAAACCATAAGGGACTCTTAAATACAGAGAACTGAGGGTTGATGGGGGTTGGAGGGTGGGGAAAATGGGTGATGGGCATTGAGGAGGACACTTATAGGGATGAGCACTGGTTTGTTATAAGTAACTGAGGAGTCATTGTGTTCTACTCATGAAACCAATACTATACTGTATGTTAACTAACTTGAATTTAAATAAATATTTTTTTAATTGTTCTTTACCTAAAATCATACTCATACATGATAAAAGGCAGGAGAAAGTACAGTCTGATAGTGATCAGTGTCTGAGTAAAGCACACTCTTTGGGAACTTGACTTTCTCCCATGGAGTTTGAATTCCGTGTGGCCATTAACACTTTAAAGGGAAGTTCTGGGAGGATAGGAGTTTCACTGTGTGAAATGATTATTGTTTGGAATAGGGGCTGTGTCAATATTTCTTTACTGTTAGGTTTCCTAAAAACACTTGGTACAGGTTTATAAACTAGATTAAAATATTAATAAATATTTGTTCACTGAGTCAACTGTATTTTTCACATTTTTTGATGTATATCTATAAATTTTGTGTCACAGGAAATAGGAGTTAATGCTAATATTGTACTTATACATCAGAGAGTCTTCTAAATGTGTTACTTACATTTTGTAGCAACTTTAAGATGTAGATGCTATTATTTTCCCCATTCTACAGATGAAAACATTGAGACACACAGAAGGTAAGTAGCTTACTGAAAATCACAAAGCTAGTTAAGCGTCCACGCACGGGATTTAAATTCAGGCTTTCTGGGTCTCAATCTATGCTTTTAACCATTATGTGACCAAGCTAACCTGGAAGATGTGTACTCCTTCAGGAAAGCCGCATGGCACAGTGATTAAGGGCATAGGTTTTAGAATAAACAGGTCTCAGTTAAAATCCCATTTCTACTCTTTATTAGCTCTGGAACCTTGGGTGATTTTCTTACATCTCTAAACCTCAGTTTTTTTCTTTGTGTCAATGGAGAGTATATTTACTTACAAGGGTTATTAATGAGATAAGAAAGTATGCTTAGCAGAGTATTGGCATATAATAAACTGGAATTATTAATACTACTTAGTCCAAGCGCCCAGGGAAATTAAACGGCTTGCCGAAGGTCATATGTCTGGTTATAGAAAGTGAAGTCTAAACTATGGATTTCTTGGTTCATAGTCCAATACCTTATGCACTGGTAATGGTCACTCCCCAGGGATGTCTTACATTACTTGATAAAGTGAGATAATCCAGGAAAGAAACATAATGCCTGACAATATGTTTGCAACCATGCAGGGTGGCTAGGCTTTGCAATGTGCTACATCACCTCAATCAGCCTGCATGCGAGCGTCACCGCATTTTCTTTGACAGATCAGAAACACAGGTACCAAATATTCACAACAAAACCAGATTTCTTCATGTGGCTTTTCCAATAACATTTGAGGACTCAATGAAACTTATATCATCAATATCTGCATTCCTGTAGTAACTGCTTCTCCATCGCCAGCTTTACACCTTATCATCAATCACTTAAGAACTCCATGGGAAGTACAGATTTCCCTACCTTGGCATTCATATGGTAGTTTCTTGCTTAATATAATGTCAGGTCAAAAGTTTTTTAAGAGGTGCCTGGGTGGCTCAGTGGGTTAAGTGTCCAACCTCTTGATTTCAGCTCAGGCCATGATCTCAGGTTTCATGGGATGGAGCCCCACATCAGTCTCTGTGCTGACAGTGCAGTGCCTGCTTGGGATTCTCTCTCTCCCTCTCTCTCTGCCTCTCCCCAACTCATGCTCTCTCTCTCTCAAAGTAAATAATTTTTTTTAATTTAAAAAAAAGAATTAAAAAATTAAATTTATTATTTTTGAGAGAGCGACAGAGCCCTAGCAGAGGAGGGGCAGAAAGAGAGGGAGACACAGAATCCAAAGCAGGCTCCAGGCTCTGAACTGTCAGCACAGAGCCCAACGTGGGGCTCAAACCCACAAACCATGAGATCATGACCTGAGCCAAAGTCAGAGGTTTAACCAACTGAGCCACCCAGGCGCCCCTCCCACCAAAAAAAAAAAAGAATGTTTTAAAACCTACTTGTTCCCAAACCCATCAAATTATCTTTTATCCTCCCAACTTTCATAGGAGGTGTATGTGTTAAGGGTGTAAGGGACATATTCTATTCGCCTGGTAGGGGTTTTTTTTTAAAAGGTATTCATAGACATTATAGCATGTAAGCTATTTTGTGCCCTGATACAGTATGTTACCAAAATAATTTATTTTGCATTTGATTCCTAGGAATTCAGTTAATGCAAGCATGCTCAAAGTGATTTTAAATGCCTTTGTGGTCTGCACAGCATTATTCCAGAAAGGCCCTAAACGTTCTTTCAAGTCATATTTTTGACGACCCCCTGATGCTTTCTGCAAATATTTTCTCTATATACTCCAAGTCTGATTTGATTTAGCCCCACAGCTTTATAAATGTCCCTGGAACACATGGGGTATAACTATAATCGATGATTCAGCACATTTCCATCACATAAAAATCAAATTTCCAGTGGCACCACTTACTCTTTATTGTGCTGAGATCAATAGTTGGAGGAACCCTTAACCCAGCCGCGTGCCTGTCTACCCAACATGTATTCATAATATCAGTCTATAAATTCAATAGAAATATTAGGTTACAGGGGCGTTCATGCTCAGAATAGCAAGATTTCTGGAGTTTGGGGAGTGTGCTGCAGACAAACTGCTCCTCTAACCAAGTCTTCTGGAATAAAAGTGCACCACAGAGCAGGACTCTGCAACTGTGCACGATGGGCAGCTGGACAGGCTGAGTTTGGGGATATTTTTAGGACATATAAAAAATTCATTCCTTCCCATCTACTTAGTTGGCTACAAGCGGTAGCATCCTTGCATACGGAATCCGTATTCTCTATTTGCTGACCTTTTTCACGTAACTTGTTGAGACCCCTCTCTTCTGGGGTCAGGAGTCCTCAGCATGGTCCACGGGATGGTACCTCCTTCAGCACTACATCTGCACCTGCTCCTTCTTTTCCTCTTGCTTATATATTTCTTATATATTTATGTAACGTTACATCTAGTTATTCCATAACTACATATGGAGTAAATATAACTACAAATATTTTTCTCTTTTTTTAAGTTTATTTATTTTGAGACAGACAGAGAGCACATGCATGGGAGGGGCAGAGAGAGACAGGGTGAGAGGGAGACTCTCAAGCAGGTTCCACCCTGTCAGCACACAGCCTGATGCAGGGCTCAGTCTCACCAACTGGGAGATCACGTCCTGAGCTGAAACCAACAGTCAGTCGCTTTTAACCAACTGAGCTACGCAGGCACCCCTGTAAACTACAATTTAAAAAAAAAAAATTTTTTTTTGTTAAGTGTTTATTTATTTTTGAGAGAGAGACAAACAGAAAGAGTGCAAGCGGAGGAGGGTCAGAGAAAGAGGGAGACACAGAATTTGAAGCAGGATCCAGGCTCTGAGCTGTCAGCACAGAGCCCGACGCGGGGCTCAAACTCACAAACGACGAGATCATGACCTGAGCCAAAGTCAGACATTTCACTGACTGAATCACCCAGGTGCCCCTCAGCTACAAATATTTTTAATGTCACATCTAAACTCTAAGACACTGGACAAGAGGCATTTGACAAAAGCTTTCAAAATAACACAAAGTTCAGAAGTACCTTTGAAACTTTGTTTCTTAAAACAAGAATGAAGCACTTTTGAATAGGTTTCCCTGGTAGATCTTAATGCTTTCTGGTTTGCGTTGTTTTAAAAAACATGCCATATAACAGGCAATAGTTTCTTATGCTTTGCTCACAGTGGCTCATCTGTAACTGATCTAAATCTAACCTGTTACCTCCCCTCCCCTCATCTCCCACAAAATAAGTTTTGGATGGACTTTTACTGAATTTTGTCCCAACTAAGATTCCACCAAAAGACTTTGCTGCTGTAAGGCAGGAAAATTAGTTTGAGAAAAGAGCTATCTTTTGTTACTGAATAGATCTGATGCACCATTTTGATTTTTTATTTCAGGGAATTGATGAGAGGACAAAGAAACAGCTAAATTGCTATGTGTAATACAATACAGGAAACAATGGAGTTTCTGGGTGTGGCCTGGAAAGGTGGGATGGGAAGATCTAGGGATGGAGGGAAGACAGGAAAATTGGGGACAGGAGGCCAGGGGGTTGTCCTACAATAGGAAGTCTGGTATCTGAAGGGATAAGGGCATCCAGGAGATAGATGATGGAGAGGATGCTGGGGATTTTATGAGAAACAGCATGCCAGTGGGTTTTTGTTTTGTTGTTGTTGTTTGCTTGTTTTTAAAGTTTATTTACTTATTTTGAGAGGAAGAGAGAGAGAGAGAGAGAGAGAGAGAGAGAGAGAGAGAGATGGGAGGGCCAGAGAGAGAGAGAGAGAGAGGAAAAGAGAGAATCCCAAGCAGGCTCCCCACTGTTGGTGCAGAGCCTGATGTGGGGCCAAAACCCACAAACTGCAAGATCATGACCTGAGCTGAAACCAAGAGTCAAGCACTTAACTGAGTCACCCAGGCATCCCAGCATGCCAGTGTTTAAATTCTGACTCCACCATGCATCTGAGTAGTCCCATTCAGTACTCTTGATTTTCATCAAAAAGTCTGCTACACACAGGAGCAGTGAGTGGCATCTTTACAAGTTAAGAAAACAGTATTTGTACCTAAAAGGATGGCTTAGAGAAGACGTAAGGGGTGTAAGAAGGGAGGGAGTAAGTCAAAAAATTGACCAATTTATCAGAAACATCTGGATTCCCAAAGGAAAGGGAGCTCCTGGTTCTCCTACCACAGATGGCATGGGAGGCCAAGCTGACTCATCTGATATTAAAGCAAAAGTTCCACAAGGCTAATAGGGTGGGAACACGACATGTGGACCCATATATGATTACATGAGAACATTTATAGACCTGAATCAGAATTTAAGGTTGAAAAATAAGCACAGCAGAACGACTTCCCTCTTTTTGTTCATCCTTCTCCTTGCTTCTCCCCAACCCATCTAATAGTGGCTTCTCTCACCCCCAAGGTTTTTGAGCTTTTGGTCCTGGAAATGAAAGGAAGAAGAACGGTCTGAAATGGGAGCTGATAAGGTGGATTAGACACACAGTCCCACATTGCTCTTTCACTTGCCCCTGCATCATCTGGCCGTCTTCCCCACACAACTATAGACCTCAAAAACCTACTGGATTATTCAAGGTCTTCTAGCTTAAGTGTTAAAAGAGTTAGAGAATTTTGTGTATCAAGCATCAAAACGAGTCTTGCCAGTGGGGGTGAAAAATGCAAGACAAATTTAAGGATCAATGCCCTGAGATGGAACAGAAACAATTCAAGGATGGCAAGCCATGGTGTTACTAAGGGTCTGAGAGCATAAATGCAATCCTCGCCCCATCCTCAACACTGGATGGTTATGAAACAGAAGAATGTGTGATATTGCTAATTTCCTTCATATGAGCCCATGCCTTCCCTTTGTTTCTTCAGTTTTGAGAAGTGATCGATACATTAATGAATGTTTCAAAAGAAATATACACATCAACTGAAAGATGTTTCTCTAAGGACATCCCTAAAGCAGAAACAGAGTTAATCGCTTAACTGAATATTGTGACCAGGAGGGTGGAGTGATACATCTTAGCTTACTTCTGTTGGGAGAACCTGCTACTTAATCTCTCTGGTGCCCAGTTAGACCTCTGCCCACCACCACCAATAACATAAAACCTCAGGTACACACTGTACACGCAGGAAGATGGTTCATCATATACACAGGAGACCATAGATCCCAAGGAGCCTCCACAGTTTCCTCATTTTGAGATTTTGGGCCAATGAGTTAACATATCTGAAACCTCCTTTTCCCATCAATATATAATCATTACCAAGAATGTTTTGTGAGAGTTTAAAATACATTATTTTCAAAGTGCTTTTCAGCAAACCAGTGAAGTCCACGGCTTAGAATGCCTATTAGTTGTAGTCTAGAGAGCCTTCTGGGCTAGCTTCCTCATATTCTTTGCCTCTCCTCCCCTAGCACACCACGCTTCTGCCATTTGTAATTATCCGCAAAGCCAAACAGCCTCATAGGCTAAATACATTTTTAATGCTCAGAGTCAGGAGTCTTGCTAGTGACTGCATCGAGAGAGATTTTTGGCCCTGCTTGATTGTAGCAATTACATGCAGAAGAATGGAAAGGCTGGAAGCCAGTATATCAGCCAAGCAAATGCCACAGATGCCTGTCTCATTTAAAAACAGTTAAAAGCTAAATTTTCAGATGAAATTGACACACACACACCCCAATACCACCACCACCTACACTACCACCAAAGCATTAGCTATTGGCTTTCCAAAGCCAAAATAAACTATTTACATTTTACTCCCCTTCTTTTTTCTGTCTTGGGATATTTTTCTATAGAAAGTAAGTACATCTAATTCCCCCCCCCCCCCCCCCCCAGCCAAACCGCATAAACGCTTAGGACTCTCATTGCCTCTTTAATGATTCAAAAACAATAGATAGCTTCACTGAGTGCTTGCTGTGTGGCTGGAGCTATGCTAAGAGTTTTGCATCTTGGCTGTAATACCTCCCAATTGTTGTTTTCAGTTCTTAGGCACAGGGAAGTTAAGAAATTCTCTCAATGTTCCAGGAGCAAAGAGTGCAAATGCTACCCCAGTCTGCCTTTCCGATTCCAGAATTCATGCAACTTATTATCATTTTACATTGCTTTATACAGTCTTCACTACTGACATTTATACATATTGTGAATATATTATTTATGCATGTGAACGTATCATATATATATATATATATATATATATATATATATAATTTCATTTCATCCTTAAAACCATAGCATAGGTTGGAATAGTTTTTATCATTCTCAGTTTAATTTACAGATGAACAGACTGAGGTATGAATGGGATGTTAACTTGCCAGAGATTACACTGTCATTAAATTGGAGAGACAGGACACAGATCCACATCCTCTTATCTGACCCACACCCTACCCCAGGGCCACACTCAGGATCACAATGGACTAGAACCTGGTCACAGGCCACTTTTTAACCCCATGCATGCCACTAGGCTACATTGTCAGCACACCAGAATACTGGCTATTCAGAACGTTCGCATACTGAGTACTCTCCCCAAGCATCAGCCCCCACACCTGGGATTTTTCTCCCTTTTCCCTCTTCTCTGTGCTCACCTGGAGAAACCGCTTCATCTGCCGAGGCCTCTGATGTCACTTTCACCTGAAGACACCTCTTTCCACCTCTCTCCCCTAGACAACATTTCATTATTTCCACAGCACTGTGGTCTTCTATTGTGCTAGTCCTCACATTGGGGCGCTGCTCCTTCTTTACTACTCTTTTTCTTCTGGAAGATTAGCTCTTCAAAGCAGGGATGGTGCTGTGGGAGGTCATTGAGAGGATGTGACCTCCAGTTGCCCTTGAGCTGGGGTTGGGCAGTCAGAAGCTCCTCCCCATTCCCAGCCTTTAGGAGGTACCTTCTGCCCACCATCCCCACACCTGAAGTTGTTTTCAGGGACACAGCCTTGAGACACTAATGCCTTATTGAGATCTGGTGGTATCATGCCCAAACCTCGTTAAGGCCTCTGTATAAACTTTAGATTCTGGCTGGCGGGTGCAGAGATTTGTTTATCTTGCGGCCGCCCAGAACAAGCCTCTAGGGTAAGTTCCCTTGCTTGTTAATACTTGCTGCACAACCTATACGGGGGTGTGGGGGCTGCCTCTTTCTGTGTTTGCTCCTTGTACTCTGTACAAGGGGGGCCAGTTTCAGATTTCACCTGGGAAGCTCCCCAGATTTCAAACCAGCAGATGGCATTTTGTTCCTCGGTGTTCTGTAATGTCTGACAAAGGGACGGCGTATAGTAGATATGCATTTAATTATAATATATTGAATAGAATTCGGTACTAGAGTGTTAGCTGTTCCCTTTGATTCTGCACCCAACAGCGATTAGACCAAAATCGGGGATTCCTTCCCTTAATTTTACTCTAATTAGAAAATTTTAGAGGCTCCTGGCTGGCTTAGTTGGTGGAGCGTGCGACTCTTGAAATTGGGGTGGTGAGTTTGAGCCCCATGTTGAATGTGGAGATTACTTAAACATCTTAAAAAGCAAAGAAAAGATAATTTTAGTAAATAAACCACACGTTTAGTTCGTCTTCAGAATCGTTCCATCCATGATTTTTGTTTCTGTGAGGTAATTTTAGCTTAATTAAAATTAGCTGTTCAGTGTGTTGGGTTACTATGTAAGAATGTAGGAAGCTTGAGTTTGTCTTTTGAGTCCAGTCCACCTCTCTGACATTTTGTCTCCTTAATGGTTGACTCCCCTATCTTTTATAAGTTAGGTTTGGCTCTTCGTGAGATTTGTTAGTTTTTCTTGAAAGTACCATGTGTAAAAATGAAGACCCCAATTTTAGGGGCTCCTGGGTGGCTCAGTGGGTTGAGCATCCGACCTCAGCTCAGGCCATGATCTCCTGATTCATAAGTTCAAGTCCTATACTGGGCTGTGTGCTGACAGCTCAGAGCTTAGAGCCTGTTTCAGATTCTGTGTCTCCTTCTCTCTCTGCCCCTCGCCTGTTGGTGTTCTCTCTCTCTCTCTCTCTCTCTCTCAAAAATAATTTTTTTTCAAAGACACCAATGTTAGAACCATCTCCTATATATTCCTATGCCTTCTTGTATGATGCTAATGAGTTTTTTCACGGGTTCCACATTTTCACTCTTAATATTGGTTCATTATAAGAAGCAAAGAGAACAAACAGGATTCTTATGTGAAAATCTGACTTAATATACTAGTCCTGAAACCATCTTTCAAACTGAGGTCAGAAGCAGCCTCAATCCCCTTAAAGAACAGAGTGGGGAGGTAGAAATCAGCATCCTGGCCTGGCAGTGAGCCCCCAGCCCAGAAGGAGCAGCAGTGCCCATCCTATGGGATTTTGCCAGAAGACCATTGCTTGCCCACTTTGGTTTTCTAAACTCTTTGCTCCCTACAATATTTTCTGTCTCGCTGTTGCCTTGGCTTCCACCTTTCGGTCTGTCCTCCATTGATGTTCACCCATCTGATTATTGCTCTTGGTAGGCCTGTGATTGTACTTCTTCAATAGTCTTCCCAAATCTCCCCGTTTCTGTTACTTTGAATTTTGCCACTTCTTCTATTCTGCCTCCAGTACAACACTTCCCCAGACCCTCTCAATTCACCAGTGACTAGAGATTGACTTACTAGATCCCCAAACTGCCCAGATCTAGATTTTCTTGCCTGATGCTTGGGTCTTTAGCCTTGACTTGGTGTCTCATCCTCAGAGTCTAACAACACAGGAGAAATGACTATGTGCTTCCTGCCCGCCCCCCCCTTAGATGGCATAATAGAAATGTTATTGAAATGCATTATAATTTGCTTCTGGTCCAGTTTCTGTTCTTAGTGAGCTGTGGAATCTGAATGGAACAATTAATGAGGCTTGAGCATCAGAATAACTTAGAGAACCTTTTTGATATGCAAATTCTCGTGCTCAACCCTGACCTATTAAGTTGGAATCTCTGGAAGTAGAATCTCAGCAATGTTTATTTTTCAGACACTAGATGATACTAATGTCTACCCTTGGGTTAGAACAACAACTCAGTTTTGATATTTGAAATTTCCCTTCCAAGAATAGAATGTTTCCCCATCGTAAGTGTTCCTTCTTCTAAGAATTCCGGAGAATCCTGTGATTCCTGCATGGCTCAGTTGGTTAAGCGTCTGATTCTTGACTTCAGATCATGGTCTCAAGGTTCCTGGGATCCAGCCCCACAGGGGCCTCCACCCTGACAGCATGGAGCCTGCTTGGGATTCTCTCTGCTTCTCCCCACCCACTCGTGTTCTCTGTCTCAAATATATTTATATTTTTTAATTCTGGAGAGTCATTCAGAAATATTAAAAACTTTGTCTAAAATGGATGGATTGCCTTTTTTTCCATAATGTTTTTAGCCCTGTTTTAGCATTATTTCAGGACATAATCATGACTCAGGCTGCACTTTGATCTTATCAATAAGAGACAAAATTTGAGTTATCTGGAAGAATAACCACAAATGATACTTTTCAAATTCTAAATAATTGTTGCACAAATTTCTCAATATTGTCAGGACTCGTTAATGTATCATTAGCAGTGATTAATGGCATAGTTTGATTTCTGAGTAACTGACTTTCCCTTAAAAGACCATTGGGGTTGTAGCTAACAATATCATGCCTTATACATGGAGAAACCGTTTTCTCGTGGCAGTATAACCCACACTGTAAGACATGAAAATTTTATTTTTTTTTAATTTTTTTTTTCAACGTTTTTTATTTATTTTTGGGACAGAGAGAGACAGAGCATGAACGGGGGAGGGGCAGAGAGAGAGGGAGACACAGAATCGGAAACAGGCTCCAGGCTCCGAGCCATCAGCCCAGAGCCTGACGCGGGGCTCGAACTCACGGACCGGACCGCGAGATCATGACCTGGCTGAAGTCGGACGCTTAACCGACTGCGCCACCCAGGCGCCCCAAGACATGAAAATTTTAAATAGAAAACAGAGCCACTTGCTGGAGGTTGAAGAAACATTAAGGGGGAAGGAGAAGAATTTACAGTATAGCAGGGAAGTTGCACAATGTCCTTGGCTTCTGCTTAATGGGGTAGGTTTTGCCACTTAACAGTCAAGTTGAAAATCTTTTCTTTGTACAAAAAGACAGGAAGCCTATAGAATTTCTTCAACAGCCACATCAGAAGGCAGAACAGAGGAAGTTGTCATTTGGGGTAACTAGTAACAGTCATTTTGTGATGAAAGCACTGTCAGAAATAAAGCTTTTAACATAAAATAAGAAATCAGAAGGTTGATAACTAGAGCTATGAATTTACAATCAATACAGAATATCTTGAAATCCTGAATTTTTTGCAGTTGCAGGTATAGAGACTGAGAATTCTCTGCATTTATTTTTTATTTTTTTAATGTTTATTTTTGAGAGAGAGAGAGAGAGAGAGAGAGAGAGGCAGGCTTGTGGGTGGAGGTGGAAGAGAGAGAAGGAGATACAGAATTCAAGGCAGGCTCCAGGCTCTGAGCTGTCAGCACAGAGCCGGATGTGGAGCTCGAACCCATGAACCATGAGATCATGACCTGAGCCAAAGTAGGATGCCCAACCGACTGAGCCACCCAGGTGCCCCATCTCTGCATTTATTTTAAAAGCCGTGGTCCTGTAAGTAGCCCACTTTGGTAAAGATCAAGAACAGCACAGATAATTAACAAATGGCATGGAACCAGAATTAAGGTCTAGAATACAGAGAAGCAAAAAGTTCATCACTGATGCCCCTGACTGTAGATTTACCATGTTCTTAGTAGGCAAGTTTCAATATCTATATTGCACGCTCCACATAGTTGTTTTCACTTTATTAAATTAATCATTTAAGTTAATTTAAGTTAATCATTTAGTAAACTGCATAATATTCCTTTTTAATCATTTTGTTTCTAATCCATTTGGTTATCTATATGTATTGTGAATAAAAGAAACGCTGAAAAGATAATTTCATAGGACTGGGTGGACCTAACTAGCAACTAAGCAGAACCTGAAACAAAAATGTTACAGACTTAACAAAATGGTGGTGGGGGACTGTCAAGTTGTGTTTCTTTTCTTTCTGGGAGAATAAATCCTGTCAGGACATGCAGCCCTAAGTGAGGAATAAAGTCAGGTCTCTTTATGTGCATGTACTCTGTCTTCTTTCCTCTCCTTTTCCTCTCTGCCCCCTCGAATCCCCCCCCCCATTTCCTTTCTTTCTCCCTTATTTTCTTTCTTCTTTTCTTCCCCTTTGTCACTTTCCACATCCTTCCATTCCTACCATAAATCTAGCCTGAGTAGCAAACACATGCATGTTTTCTTTCCTTTCTTTATTTTCCTCTATGCCTAATGAAAAATGTCCCAGAAGTTTCCCTGTGAGCAAGTTGCTGCTGCCGATGAGTCCAGTCCCACAGCCCCGCAGTGATGTGCTGTCGTGCATAGCTGGTGCTGAGCCGGACACACACGGAGGCACTAAGATAACAGGCTACTCCGATCATGCTGTCGGTGAAATGAAGTGAGGCAGCTGCAAGTAAGAAGGATGAAAACACACTTTAAAGATGTACTGGAGCATGGAGCATGGAGATGAGCAGTCTGGCTTGGCAGGAGCTCCCAGGTAATAGCTGAGGCAGTCACAGGGAATGACCTGCTACTCAGAAACAGAGTACTAGATTTCAGGTGGATGGGAGTCTCTGGTAGTGGATCCTGAAACTCTGCAAGATGCGGTGTTTCATTTTGTTTTAGGAGTGAGAGAGCAGGGGTGGGGGGGAATGGCAGAGAGAGAGAGAGGGAGAATCCTAAGCAGGTTCCATGCTCAGCACAGAGCCTGATGTGGGGCTGAATCTCCTGACCCTGGGATCCTGACCTGAGCTGAAATCCGGTGTCAGAAGCTGAATTGACTGAGCCACCCAGGTGCCCTGGACTGTCTTTCTAATGTGGAATTCTTTCCTAATTATCAGTCTCTCTAGCCATATTGGAATCGACGTAAGTAGTGTTGGTCTTGAAAA
The DNA here is from genome assembly GCF_018350195.1 of Panthera tigris. Lineage (NCBI taxonomy): Eukaryota > Metazoa > Chordata > Mammalia > Carnivora > Felidae > Panthera > Panthera tigris. The sequence continues at coordinate 47,369,229 of NC_056663.1, read as the reverse complement.
AGCAGGGTAATTTGAAAGCTAGCTTAATGTATTACCGAATTAATTTAATAAAAAATATGAGCTACAGTGCTTTGGAAACACCGAGAAACAGCTGACGAATGCTATGAAGATGAGCTTTCCTTTTACATTTGTCATGTAAATATGTGCCTGACCCTAAAATGAGATGGGCAGAGGGACAGTTGGGCATAGTGGAACATATGTAGAAAATTGGGAATTATGGCCAAGTACTCTGAAAACTCAGACAGAAAGATGGATTTTCCATTACAATGTTGATACTTGGAGGACAGCTTTGTGTGGGGTTAAGAAAGTACATGGAACTAAGGGACAGTCAGTGAACCTGTGCCCTAAGAACAGAATATACAACTTGGGGACATGACAGTGTGCAGTGTGTTGACTTACTTTCTAAAGCCAATTGAGGGGAGTTTGAGTAAGTATCTTCTAGCATCTGTTTCTGAAGAGGAACAGAGTAATGTTGCTCCCATAAGAAAGCTCAATAGAGACTGTGTTGTGTTCTCTTAGGTGTTCAAGTACATAACAGACACCCAGAATTCTTTAATGTTCATTTATTTTTTGAGAGAGAGATACAGTGCGAGCAGGGGAGGGGCAGAGAGAGAGGCACAGAATCTGAAGCAGGCTTCAGGCTCTGAGCTATCAGCACAGAACCCAACACGGGGCTCGAACTCAAACTGTGAGATCATTACCTGAGCTGAAGTCAGATGCTTAACCGACTGAGCCACCCAGGCACCCCAAAACCCAGAATTCTTGAAGGAAGGAAGGAAGAAAGAAAACTTTAGTACAGAGACACCTGGGTGGCTCAGTCAGTTGAGCATCTAACTCTTGATTTCAGCTCAGGTCATGATCTCATGGTTCATGGGATGGAACCCCACATCAGGCTCCATGTCTCTGTCTGTCTCTGTCTGTATCTCCCAAGGGGGAAGAAACCAACTTTAATACAGATCTTTAAAATATAAGAACATTTCCCATATAGCCTCAGCAGCACAGTCATAGTAAACACAATTTACTAATCCTTTAATATCATCTCTATCCTGCCCATATTAAAATTCCTTCAGTTGTTTCAGAAACCTCCTTTTAGTCAGATGTCCAAATCAGAATCCATCCAGGACCAAGAATCACATACGGTTGTACATCCAGTCATTTTCTTATTCTAGAAGAGGTTTTTTATTTTTTTTAATGGCAGAGACATTAAAAAACCATAAACAAAACTATTATCCTGGAGAATCTGTTTCCTCATAGTGACTTTTTTTTTTCACTTTTCTGCTTTCTGAATTTTTAATGTTTTGGAAATTAGATCTAAAGTATTACATTAAAAGTAGCATTTATAACTAGCCTATATTAGATGGGATCTTGTATGTCACCTGTTGCATCCTATTAGAAGACACAAAGTAACGAATGTCCCATCATTAGCAAGGCTAACCTTCTCCACTGGATTCCAGCTATGGCCTGAGTATCCCTATAATCAGTTTGGTGTTTTTTGTTTTCTTTTTCTTTGCCCATCTATTCAATGGTCCAACTCCCCATCAAAAATTCACCTAGTGGGTTTAACTCTAAATGATAACCCTTTACCAAATCAAAAATGTTACTAATTGTTGGAAAATGATTTTGTATTTTTAAACAGGTTTTCTTTTTCTTTTTTTCTTTCTTTTTTTTTTTTTTTGGTGTATGAATCTACATTCCAGCAACAAAATATTTCTGTACACATGACATGAAAATCCCTGAGGATGCAAATAGGTGTCTAGAATAGAATAAAATCTCTTCATTGTAGAAATTGATTTGTCAGTGAGACTAGAGTGCAAACACAAAATAATTACTAATGGTCTCCGCAGCCAGGGGGGTCAGTTAGGGTCCCTGCTTTGAAACCCCCTTTTGGGACTGGAGAGCAAACTGCACTTCAGAAGATTTGATGACCTAAATAGAGGTGTGTTTTTAGCAGGAGGGATTTTGTGAACTAAATTGAGAAACCGTGCCATGTTGATAATATTCACTTTGGTGAGAGGGACATGTGTTCTACCATGCCTTCTACCTGATTAACCATTCTTTTTTGAAAAGTGTAATTTTTCTTCAATAGCTGCAGTTAATTTAGTTCCCTGAAAGATAGCTCCTGATGAAAATATAGTATATTTATTTCCCTTTAGTTACTAATTTGTAAGTGGTTGATTTAAATATAAAAACATTTAATAAAAGGGGGCGCCTGGGTGGCTCCGACTAAGCCTCTGACTTGGGCTCAGGTCCTGAGTTCTTGGTTCATGATTCCGAGCCCCGCATTGGGCTCTCTGTTGGCGGCACAGAGCCCGCTTTGGATACTCCAGCTGCATCTCTCCACCCCTCCCCTGCTCACATTCTCTGCCCTCTGCCGTCTCCCCTCTGCCCCCTCTCCCCTTCAAATAAATAAAAAAAATAAAATAAAATAAATAAATAAATAAATAAATAAATAAATAAATAAATAAATAAATAAATAAAAAGTTGAAGTAAGCAGTTGATTTAATACCACTGCATACTACTCCAAATTATTGGTCCAAAGGTACGGCATAGGAATCAGACTCCGGGTGCATAAAATTGTTCACGCAAGTCCAAAAGTGTCTTTTGGAAGGAGGATTTTGAAGTGCTGGCCACACAACACCATGAGGTTGAGATCTAGAAACAATGTACGCACTGCCGATTACTCAGGCTTCCATTCAAAACTTTCAGTTTTCAGACTACAAGTACATGATACCTAACTAGGATAAGAAATGCATATATGCTGGGGCACCTGGATTGCTCAGTTGGTTAAGCATCAGACTTACTCTCAGGTCGAGATCTCGTGGTTTGCGTTCAGGTCGAGATCTTGTGGTTTGTGAGTTTGAGCCCCGGGTCAGGCTCTGTGCTGACAGCTCAGAGCCTAGAGCCTGCTTCTGATTCTGTGTCTCTGTCTCTCTCTGGCCCTGCCCTGCTCATGTTCTCTCAAAAATAAACATTGAAAAAATTTTATAAGAACATGAAATGCATATGTAACAATAGCCATTGGATATATGCTCTCAATATTTATTTAGAGTGACCACAGGTCCCAGCTAGCCTGAGACCATCTGAGTTTATACCCAATGTCTATTAGGAACTATCGTGGGGTTTTTTTGCTGTTGTGTTTGTTTGTTTTCCTGTGCAGGAAAGAACCCAGTTCTGCCCTACTGTGTTTCTATCCTGTAGGTTTCCTTTACTGGTCACACAGAACACTTCTGACATTTCTGGTCACCATGGAGGTTTTTCCCCACATGGAGTCATTTTGTGACACTAACTCCATATCCTACAATTCAACTGAATCCTGACACCATCTACCTGGAGATAGTGTCAGGCCCCACAGGTTAAGGGCTCAGCTCCACAAGACTGACTCACCCCTATTTCAGATGCCAGTCAAGAGTAGTAGGTCCCTTATTACACAGAGCTTTGGTTGGATTTCAGTACGAATTGGAGGTACCAAAGATCCCCTCCTTGAGTTCAATTAACTTGCTAGAATGGCTCACAGAACTCAGGGCAACACGTGCTTGTGTTTACCAGTTTATTAAAGAATATGAAAAAGGATAAAAATAAACACCCAGATGAAATACATAGGGTGGGACCTAGAAGTGTCTCTGACATAGGAGCTTCTGTCCCTGTAGAGTTGGGGTCTACCACCCTCCCACTTTGGATGTGTTTTCCAGTCTGGAAGCTCTGTGAAACCCCTACTATTGGGATTTATAGAGGCTTTATCATGTAGACACGATCAATTCTTTTTAAGTTTATTTATTTTGTGGGGGGCAGGGAGCGTAAGCATGAGTTGGGGAACAGCAGAGCACAAGAGAAAGAAAGAATCCCAAGACCATGAGATCCCATAACCATGAGATCATGACCTGAGCCAAAATACAGTGTTGCTCAACCAACTGAGCCACCCAGGTGCCCTGACATGATCAATTATTAACCCCCTTTTTAGCCCCTCTCTCCTATTTGGAAGATGAAGGGTGAGGCTAAAAATTCCAACCTTCTCATCTTTCTCCTGACCAGCCCCTAGCCTAGAGCCATTCTAGCCCACCCAGAATAGAACAAGAGCTGAATGGAACAAGACTGTTCTTACTATTCTTTTCACTTAGGAAATAACAAGGATTTTAGGAGCCCTGTGGCAGGAACACAAATGTGTTCTGTGCCAGGGTCCTAGACCAAGATGTATATTTTCTATTATCTCACACCCTTGAATAGTACCACCATTCTCTAAAAAGAGGTTTTTGGTTGGATGATAAATTATATTGCTACCAAATGTTCACATATATTTTGCCAATTTAATCATTATGTGAAATGTAACCCCTTACACTTAGTATAGGGTATATATTTTTAAGTGGGAGGGGAGGGGCAATATTACTTACAAAGGAGAAAAAAGATGTTTTGGGGAAGAATGGAAACAATCCTTGCTAGCAGAATGGTGTGTGACCCTTAATGGAGAACAGTGAGGGAGAAGACTGTAATTTTTTGCCAAATCATCCTTAGGGGAATGATAACAAAATAACAAATGTTTTGAAAACACTGGAGGTCTCCTGCTTTGATAGGAGCCATTTTTTTTCCCAAGACAGAGAGCAGGAGTGGGAGAGGGGACCGGAGGGAGGGAGGGAGGGAGGGAGGGAGGGAGGGAGGGAGGGAGGGAGGGAGAGAGAGAGAGAGAGAGAGAGAGAGAGAGAGAGAGAGAATCTCAAGCAGGCTCCATGCTCAGCATGAAGTCTGACGCCAGGCTCCATGAGGGGTTTGATCCCAGGACTCTGGGATCATGACCTGAGCCGAAATCAAGAGACTGAGGCTCAACCAACTGAGCTACCCCGGCACCCTGTATGAGCTATTTTTGAATTTCATCAGATATTGATGGACTGCAAATTCTTGCAAATCCATTTCATTCTGTAGCCTGTCACTAAAAGGACAGCTCTCAAGGAGGACTAAACTTTGCCTTAATACTACCAACAAAAGAAAAACAATATAACTCTTCTAGTGCTATTTTACGTCCAGCGCATTTCATAATCACGTTTGGCATCCTCACAGCATCACTATGACTGGAATCATTATTGTCCCCTGGTTTTAGCTGAGAAAGTGTGGCTCAGATAATTTGCTGAATCGCTGACAATTCATAGTAGCAGTGCTCTGGCTTCATGGATTCCAATTTGCAACTATTCATTATGATCATTTAGATGAAATTTTCTTAGACATTTTTAAGCTATACCCAACTTCATTCTTTCTCTATCAACCCCTCCTCCCGCCCTCTTCCCCTCTCTCCCTCTTGTCTTTTTTTTATAGTTTCATTGAGATAGAATTAAAATACAATGTGTACAACACGTTGAGTTTTAATAGATGTAATAGACTAATGAAACCACCACCACAAATAAAATAACATCTTCAGAGCTCCCCAAAATGTCCTCATCCCCTTTTGTAATTCAGCCCTTTCTCACCACTGTCTCCAGGCAATCACTGGCCTTTTTATCATCACAAAGCTGTCTTAATTTTAAAGAATATTATATGAATGGACTAAAAAGAGCATGAACGTTTTTTTGTCTCAACATAATTTTTTTATTGTTTATTTTTGAGAGAGAGTGCAAGCACAAAAGGGCAGAGAGACAGGGAGACACAGAATCTGAAGCAGCTCCAGGCTCCAAGCTATCCACACCGAGGAGGACCTGGGGCTCAAACTTATGAACCATGTGATCATAACCTGAGCCAAAGTTTGACACTTAACTGACTGAGCCACCCAGGCGCCCCTGAACATAATAATTTTTGAGAGTTCATTTTCTTTGTATATCCAAGTTGATTTCTTTTTATTGGTGATGAGTATCCCACTGTATGAATATACTATAATTGGTTTATCTGTTTTAGTTTTGGGGTACAAGTAAAGCTGCTATAAGCATTTGTGTACACGTTTTTAGTAAAAATGCTATAAGCATTTTTGTACACGTTTTTTGTTTTTTGTAAGAGGAGAATATCTGGATCATAGGTATGTTTAACTTTCAAAGAAACCACCAAACTCTTTTTTAAAGTGGGTAACCATGTTACTTTCACACTAACAGTGTTTAAGTGTTCCATTGTGTCCTGTCTTTGTCAACACTCAATGTTCTTAGGGTTCATTTTACTCTAATGGATATATAGTAGAATATCATTGTATTTCAGTTCTCATTTTTTTGATGACTAAAGATGTTGAGCATAGCTGTTGGAATCTTATATTTTAAGTGGGATTATTTGTCTTCTTAAAAGGTTTTTAACATGTAATATATATAAACATATATTTATCTCATTTATCTGACATATTTGTGCCAAATGTTTTCTCCCAGTCTTTTCTTTTGATTTTTTTTTTAAATCGTGTCTTTTAGTTTATTTTTAGTGTTTATTTTTGAGAGAGAGAGAGAGAGAGAGAAAGAGAGAGACAGAGCTCAAGTGGGGAAGGGGCAAAGAGAGAGGGAAACACAGTATCTGAAACAGGCTCCAGGCACTCAGCTATCAGCACAGAGCCCAACACAGGGATCAAATCATAACCTGAGCCAAAGTTGGAGGTCTGACTGACTGAGCCACCCAGGAGCCCCTAAATGGTGTCTTTTAAACAACAAACATTTTTAATTTTGATTTTGATTCACATCAAGTTTTGCTATTATGGTTCATACTTCTTGTGTTTTAAGAAAACTTATATTTTTTTTTTACTTAAGTTTACTTATTTTGGGAGAGAGTTTTATTTAATTTTTTTTAATGTTTATTCATTTTTGAGAGAAGAGAGAGAGAGAAGGAGAGAAGAAGCAGGGGAAGAACAAAGAGAGGGAGAGAATCTCAAGCAGGCTTTGCACTATCAGCTTAGAACCCAATGTAGGGCTCAAACTCAAAAACTCTGAGGTCATGACCTGAGCTGAAACCAAGAGTTGGACACTTAGCCTACTGAGCCACCCAGAGGCTCCTAAGAAAAGGTTTTCTACCCCAAGACCACAAAAATTTATCTATGTTTTCTAGTAGTTTTATAGATGTAGGCCTATGATTCATTTCAAATTAATCTTTGTGTATCTTGTGCTATAATGGCTGTTGTTTTTTGTTTTTTGTCCATGGTTTTGTTTTGTTTTTGTTTTTGTTTTTTTGCTTCCCATGTGGATATACAATTGATCCAGGACCACTTGTTGAAAAGACTTTTTTTTCTCCCACTAAATTGTTTTTGCAATTTGTCAAAAATGTTAACCTATGTTGACCATCTATGTTTTGGGTTGTTTCTGGACTATCTATTCTGTTGATCTACATGTCTGCCTTTTTGCCAAAATGAAACTGTCTTGCTTATTGCAGCTTTATAGGAGGTGTTGAAGTTGGGTAGAATAAGAACTCCAACATTATTTATTTTTTTAATTGATTCAGTAAGGAGACCTCATGCATTGTTGGTGGGAATGTAAACTGGTGCAGGCACTGTGGAAAATAATACGGAGGTTCCTCAAAAAATTGAAAATGCAATTATGCTATGACCCAGTAATTTAATAATTCCCCTACTGGGTATTTACCCAAAGAATAGGAAAACACTCATTCTATAAGATCTATGCAATCTCTCTGTTCATTGCATCGTTATTTGCAATAGTCAACTTCTGGAAGCAGCCCAAGTGTCCATTGATAGATGAATGGATAAAGATGTTCTTGATATATATTTAGTGGACTATCATTCAGCCATAAATAAGAATAAATGCTTGCCATTTGTAACAACATGGCTGGATCCAGAGAGTATAACGTCAAGTGAAATAAGTCTGTCAGAAAAAGATAAATACCGTGATTTCACTCATATGTTGACTTTAAGAAACAAAACAAAAACCAATAACCACAAAAAGATACAAACCAAGAAACAGATTTTTAACTGTAGAAAAGAAGCTGATGGTTACCAAAGAGTAGGAGGATGGGTGAAGTAGATGAAGGGGATTAACAGTACACTTACCATGAGCAGGGAGTAATGCATAGAATTGTTGAATCACTATGTTGTACACCTGAAACTAACATGACCCTATACGTTAACTATACTAGAATGTTTTTTAATTCCTTTGGTTATTTGATTGCATCGTTTGCATTTTTATATATATATTAAGCTTTGTCAATGTCTACAGAAGTGACCACTGGGATTTGCATTGACAGTTCTGGCCTTTAAGCAACCGTATAAATTCCCCACAGTTCAATAAGTTTTATAATATGAACTCAAACAGCTTTGAAAGCCTCTGGCAAACACCAGCCCTAACAGGTAGCGACATAGGCTTTAACTGTCCTTTTCAGCTGCAGACTCACTGAGGCACATTTCCGCTACTTTGAAAGCCCATAGTTAATGTAACTTCTTTAAAGGAAATAAATGATACATTGGAAGTTAAGATCGTTATCACTGCACATTAATTTTTTTTGTATAAATCCATTTCTTCAAGACTTTACGAACTCAGTTTTCATAATTATTCAATAAATATAAACTGAAGGAAAAAATTCCACCAGAATCCCAGAAGCAGAAATAACATTACAATGCTAATACAGTCAGTAGGAGGCCACAGTAATCCAGATTACCATACATAACTGTCTCATGGAAACTAATTTGACTTTTATTGTGCTACTCAATGAAATTATTACATGATCTATAGATTATTGAGCCCTGTGGCAATGCTGGAGAATGAGACACGGTGCTGCATCTTTTGCTTTGATGCTTGCAATGTTTTTAAAGCACTTTACACATTAAAAGTGAGTAAAGAAGACTATAATACTCAGAAACAACACTGTGACTAAATAAATTACTTGCCAGGAACCATAAGTATGGCAGGAATAATGCAGCAAACAAAGCATTTTTTCATTAACCATGTGCATCCAACAAAGACAAGGAATTGAAAAGAACTTTCATGTGAGAGGTACATAATTGTGAAGCCAGGCATTCCTCTGACGGGCATGCCCAGGACGATGCCCCCAGTTGATCCCTAAGCAATCCCTTATTGGACTTTGGATATTCCAGAGAATTTGTCATCCTACTTGATGGCTTTGGAAGCAATTCACTGACCATGAAAATTCAAGACTTTGAAACCACTGGAAATGGTACAATCTGATTAAGGCTATTGTTTATTTAAGATGTAGTTTAGCACAAGAGAGAAGACCTGTGTTTGGAGATAATAAAGTCTTCTTGATACAGGAGTTGTACTTGCACATTAAAGGAACATACTTCTTGTTACAGGAATTGGCATTTGAATCCAAATAGGTTAACAGCAACAGATCATATTAGTACTAGCAACTAAAATTCCATGTCACTTAGGAGGTCCTCCTTGAATCCACTTCCCAAATAGCACCCTCCATTCTATTATGAGAATCTCTGTGCTTTGGATCATTCTGGAGCATTTGTCATGTTTATTGCTGATAAGGTTTTAATACACATGTCTTTCCTACCATCTTGAAAGCTTGGTAGTTCAGTGTCTGTGCCATTACATTATGCCACCCTATCCTCTGCCCACATACACCAACCTACTAGCCATTCAGACCTATTATTATATACTTTAGTAATGGACAGCAGTCCTCCACACTACTCCAAGCTCTAAACCCATCCAAGGTGACTTCAAAATGCTTATGTTACCTGATCTATCTTTTGTTGTCTTCTCTTCAGTGATGGTTTCTTCTACCCCACGTTGGTTACCTGCTCCCATAGAAATAACCTGGGCCTTTCTACTACCTGAACTTATAAATTACAGATTCAGGGCTCAGTCAGTTAAGACACCAACTCTTGATTTCAACTCAGGTCATGATCTTGAGGTTCATGGGACTGAGCCCCACATCTGGCTCTGCACTGAAGACAAAGAGCCTGCTTGGGATTCTCTCTCTCTCTCTCTCTCTCTCTCTCTCTGCCCCCCCCCCCTCATGAATGCATGCTGTGCTCTCTCCCTCTCAATATTTTTTAAAATTACAAATTCTGGGGTGCCTGGGTGGCTCAGTTGTATTAAGTGTCTGACTCTGATTTTGGCTCAGGTCATGATCTCACGGTTTATGAGTTTGAGCCCCACATGGACCCTGCTTGGGATTTTCTCTCTTATCTCTCTGCCCCTAACCCACTTGAGCTTTCTGTCTCAAAATAAATAGTTAATTTTTTTTAATCACAAATTCACAAACATCAACCTAATAACTATAACTTTTCTTTCTCCTAGCTTGTTTTTCTTTTTGTGTTTTTTTTTGTTTTTGTTTTTTTTTTTTTGTTTTGTCCTCATGTACTTCTGCTGCAAACTTTTCAGCTCATTTGGTTTTCTTGTGTAGTAAACCCTTCACATTCTCCCAGACCTCCAGGTCTCTACTTTTCCAATTTCTCCTATTATCCAGCTAAGTCTCTATGGTCTCCTTTGGCAATATGCTTTTCTCCACCATTTTTATCACTCCTTTCAACCAAGTGTCAACCTAGAAGACACCTTACTGCTTTCTTTGCCCACAGCTTTTCCCCAATAGCCTAACGCTACTCGGTACAAAAAGGCAAATTGATTTCCAGGAACACTTAAAATTCCCAACTTCAAGTGAGGTCTCAGTATGTCTCCAGTTGACTCATTCTCCCACCTTCTAGAACAACCATTTCACACTTTCTTCACTGTCCTTAAAATTTCAGCACTCCCCTTCTCTCATTCAGTTTTTAAGAAGTGGTGAGCAGGTGGATTCCAATGAACATATGGATAAACTGTCTGACCTTAGACCAGAGGAGGCATAGTGTGTTGTTTTATCAGCGACAAGGGGGAGAAAATAGGTACAAATGTAGGCAAGTTGATACTTGTTGTTGTAAAGAAGAGCACTTTGGTCTGTTTGCTTCTATTGCCCTGGAAACCATGATCAACTCAACTCCTACCTTTCCTCTGATATTTAAACATGCTGTAGAATCTGCCATATTAGTAAAAAGTCTCCCTGGACCCCCAAGCTCTTCAAAACTCCTTCCCCCTATTTCCTCTCTTTCACTGGCAAATGTTTAATCTCCATTCCCAATTGGTTATTCAGATAAAAATTTAAAATCTAGTCTTTCCCAGCCACTGCATTGAAAAAATCATTATCGGGAGCACCTGGCTGGCTCAATTGGTTAAACATCCAACTCTTGATATCCACTCAGGTCATGATCTCATGGTTCGAGAGATCGAGCCCCATGTCAGGCTCTGCACTGACAGTGTCGAGCCTGTTGGGAATCTTTTCTCTCTTCCCTTCCCATGCTTGTGTTCTCCCTCTCTCTTTCTCTCAAAATAAACATCTAAAAAAAAAGCCATTACTGGAATTCTCCATAAATGCCATATTACTTGGCTTCTCAGGAGCATTGACAGAGTTCTCCATTGCCTCCTTTTTGAAACACTCTTCAATCAGCCTCTGGAATTCCTTGTCTTAGTTTTCTTCTTGCCTCTTTCATCATTCTCTCTGGGCTTCTTTCATTTTTTTCCTTCAACACAGGCATTTGTTATCTTAAAGTTCAGACTCTTCCTTTATAATATCACTTAAGAATTTTATCCTACCCCATGCTTTAAAGTGGTATTAATATGTCCATGGTCTTCAGCCCAGACCTCTCCTCTGAGCTCCAGACCCATGTATAAGACTGCCTACCTAGTACCCTCTCCCTGGATAACTCAAATTTACTTGAAATACAACAAAACCAAAACTGATTTCATGATTCACTGTCCAGGTACAGGGTGAAACATCTGGTTCTCCTTCAGTGCCTTTATCTGAGAAGAATAGCATCATTATCCATCCAGTTATAGAAATCAGAATCCTTGGGGTAACCTTAACTCTCTTCATCAACCTTCATTTCTCATTCAGTGCCATGGGCCATTCCAAGCCTTTTTGCTATGGGTATCTTTCAAATTCCATCCCTTCTTTTCATACTCATGGTAGAAGGCTACCCAAGCTGTATCCTCTCTTACCTATTATATTGCCCTATGATAGCTTATTACTGGGTCTTCCAAATCTATAATTCCTTTCCTAAAATGAAGCTAAATTTTCTCAAAAATGTAAGATTGTGTTTCCCCAATTCCACCCCTGTCTAAAACCCTTTAGTGTCTCCCATTGCACTAAGAACAAGGAAAACAAATGTCCTTACGGGACTAGGTGGCCAAGCTTCTGGCCAACTCTGAAGCCTCATTCTCTGGAATCTTGTCCCACTGGCACTCCTGAGATTCCTCCAATGCACCATGTTCCCTCCTGTAAGAGGAGCTTGATACATGCCATTCCCTATATCTGAATACCCCTCCTCTCTTGATTATTGAGGAAATTCATCATAAACCCCAGTATCTACTCAGCCACCACTTTCCCAGTCCACAGGCTAAACTTTCCCAGTCCACAGGCTAGACAGGCTAAGCTTTCCCAGTCCACAGGCTAGACAAGATTCCTTTCCTTCCAAGCATTTACCTCACTTCTACCCATAACGCGATGGCATTAGTTACTTTGGTCTGTTCCTAACTCCTCTCCGGTGGCACACAAGACCAGATGCTCCATGAGAGTTGGACAGAGTCCATTGATGACTGGCCTTTAGCCCTAAATACATATTTTTCTTGTTGAACAGATGGGTGGCAGTATGAATGAATAGATGGATCAATAGGAAAATTTAAGAAGCATAACAGCGTGTTCAAAATAGGAACAATAAACTTAGAAGACAGTCACTTTTTGTATTATTTCTCATGTTTCCTATATTCCACTTGAAAAAACTTGATCTTTTAATCTCAAAGTAGTTCTAGTTAAAAAAAAATGTATTCTTAGATTTTTTTTTTTTTACCTTAATCCTTGGGCTTTTTATATTCCAATATGCTAGAATAACCTGTCTCCCAAACCACCTACTTTTCAATTCAAAATTTACAATATCCCATAGCAGGCAAGAAACCTTATTATTTAGTCTAAAGAGACGTTCTTTTTTTCAAAGGTTTGATGTTCAATAATGGTCATGTTTTTAAAAAGGGGATTGTGATAATTTATCTTAATTCATCTCAGTAAATATCCCATACCTACCCATGTGTCACGGTTTGATTGTGAGAATATGGAAATGAACAGGACAGATACTTGTTCTATTGGTGTGAAGTCGTTAACATAAAAACTGGTGGTCCAGAGATAACCGTTACATTGGGAGTCATGATAATCATTGTATTGTAACATTTAATTACTTTGTTGATTGAGCTCCCTGGGCCTTTCTACATACTTAACTGAATAAATAATATTGACCAAGAATGGCCCCTTGACAGGACAATTCACACTCACAGTGATTTTAATAAACTTGGGAGCCTTCAACCAAAATAGACAAATAATTATACATGACTAGAGGAAGATGAACATGACTTTAATTAATGAACATTTCTAATAGTCATGCACTCTTCATGATAAAGTCTTTAGCTTAAAGCCTATATCACAGCCACAATTTTTTTTAATTATAAAGAAACCTTAGGGGAAAGCCCAAAATATGTAGAATATCCATAATACCCTAAGCTTGGTATAGAGTCTGTTTGTTTGAGCAAATTAAATTGTGGCAGGAGTAAGAAATTAAGGAATAAGTGGTTTAGAAATCTCAGTATCAGAAAACTTGAAAGAAATAATTACCTACTGAATGAATCTTTCTCCTAACATTACTTCATAAACACTAGATTTCTTTAAAAAGTCATTTCCATTCTTCCAGTTTTTACCCATTATTACTTTTAACATTGATCGAGACCTTGGGATATGCTAAAGAGACAATGGGCTAAGAACTTTTTATAAATCATCTCATTTAAGTCTATAGAGCCCTTATGAGCCAGGCACATTATTATCGCATTTTGTTAATGAAGGATAGTGAGGTGCAGACAAATTAAATGACTTCCTAAAGATCCTACAGCTGGTAAGTGACAGAGCCAGGATTGAAAACCATGCTATCTGACTCCATTGCTGTTTCTCTGGTATATTTTCTTCCAACAAAGTGTTCTTAAAAATGAATTAAAATGCAAATAAATGAAAAAAAAAAACCACAGATTTTACAAGGAGGGAGGCACATAGCTTGAAAATCTAATAGATTTCAAACTCTAATACGTTGGAGGAATCACTACCTTCCTCTTTCCCAGTGAAAAGAGAATGGGTATCCTGGCAGGATCAGAACAAATAGTCTGTTTTCGGTGCTCAGAAGGCTCTAAGTGGGTGTTCAGTAGTTTTCTCACTTTTTCCTTTTTCAAAGTTTTAACTGAATTTGTGAGGACACTAAATCAAACTTTGTGAGCCTTCCCTATTGTTTTCATGGGTTTTGTTTTGTTTTGTTTTTATAAAAATGATTGTTACCTTTTGCTATAAATCTAAAATTGATCCCTTGTGATGGAAGCAGGGAAAGTGTGTTGAAGAGGGTAGAGTCACACAAGGCTGAGAACCATAAAATGGAGAAAATCACAGCCAAGAGAGTGTGAACTTTAACAGCTTGGTCGGGCCTGTATTAAAGGGCAAAATCACATGTGTCACAGAGAGTGTTTCCATCCCTCAGAGGGGCAGTTCTGAAAAGGACAACTTGCTGGAAATGAGAATGGGGGAGGTGAGGCCCAGGTCGTCTACCACAGTTAACTGGTTATTCATTTTAGCCACTATAATGGCTGGTGCTAAGGTTTTCAGATCATCTGATTTTGTGGGTTTTTTGTTTTTGTTTTTGTTTTTATCTTTTCCTTTTTATTTCTTTATGGTCAACAGTGAACTTTGCTTGGTGCTTATCTGCCAGGAGGGATCATGTCAATGAACGGTTATCTACCTAACTTATCCAGGCATCTGGGTGTGCTACTTGCTCATTCTTAACAAAATGACACAACACACACACACACACACACACAAACACACACACACACACACGTGTCAGGTATACTTCTCACTGCACTCCTCTGGACGTGGTAGCTGGGGACTGCAATTTGAGGGAGGAAGGGAGAAGAGGGACATGTGGTATTTACAATGCAGTATAACTTCATAGTAAACATGGAACTTCCTCAGTTTAAAAACGTCCTTTGTTACCCACAGGGACACTTTTGTGGCCTGTGAGTCCCAGACTCACTGTAGCCCACTATTGTTCTCTTCCTATTCTCTCCTTTGCCCTTTCTTCCTTCCTTTTTTCCTCTCTCAGGAACCAGAAACCAAAAGAATGAACACAAACCATAAAGCTAAAGACAGGGAGGGAAGAATACAGGAGACAGGAAGAGAGAAAATGAATAAACAGACAACATCCAGACCTTACATAAAATAGGCTTCTGGGGGCATCTGGGTGGCTCAGTTGGTTAAGTGTCCAACTCTTGATTTTTGGCTCAGGTCATGATCTCACAGTGAGTTCAAGCCCTGTGTCAGGCTTTGCACTGAGAGTATGGAGCCTGCTTGGGATTCTCTCTGTCATTCCTTCTCTGCCCTTTCTCCCCACCCTCAAAATAAATAAACTTAAATAAAAAGATTTCTGACCCACAACCCATAGCACCCTGTTTTTCTGCAATGAACAGCCTAGGACGCCTGCCTACAAGGCAAGAGTTGGAGAAGGTGAAACCATGAGCTCTAATAACAACCTAGGAAAGTAAACAAAAACTTCGGTAACAGTGAGCGCCAAATGGCTGGCATTTGATTAAAAGCCGACAGCTTGCCTAATGTTTGTTCCTAAATTTTTGTCTCTGCTTCCAACTTAGCACCAACCACAGAAGGCCAAATATGTGCCCATTACTAGTTACATAAGATGCCCTGCTTCTTGTGAGCCTACCTCGGGCTTCCTCCTGCCAACAGCCTCCAGTTCAGCCCACCTGATGCTTCCCTTTCTTCCACCTTAAAACGTTCCCACCCCCCTGCCTACCTGGAGTCTTTACCAAAAGGCTAATGGAGTGGCTGACTCCATTGTTATAGCAAGTTCTAAATAAATGCCCTTTGTTTTCCTCATTTGGTGAGTCTTTATTTCCACAGGAATGAAAAAAAAAAGGGGGGGGGGAGGAAGAAAGAAAAAAATCCCATCACTGTTACCTTTTAATTTCTGTTTACATTCTCTTCCTATCCAAATAAATTAGAAGTTTCTTGTGGGTGATGATTCCATTTTACATATCTTTGTGTCCCTCAGCACTCCTAAAAGCTCTTCAGTTTCTAAATATAGATGATGATTTTTTTGTTAATTACTAAATGAAATAAAACACCACAGTAAAGTATAGATCAAAAGAATCTTCTAGGAACATGGATGTAACATCTATTTCAAATGGGAGAGCTGAATTGCAAAAATGTAAAGTTGTAGCTCAAAACCCATGACTAACAGTAACTGTATAAGACTCCTGAATTTTATCTTTTTCCTACTATATCATGCTGTTTCTCGCACTGAAAACCAGCTCTGAACATATATAAAGCATGTATTTATATCTTTATCTCCTATACCTCAATGAATTTGTTCATAAAGTGGAAAAAAATTATACCCAATTTATATATTTGATATCAAAAAGTGATATTTTAGGGGCACCTAGGTGTGTCAATTGGTTAAACATCTGACTCTTGATTTTGGCTCAAGTCATGATCTCACAATTGTGAGATTGAGCCCCGCATTGGGCTCAGCATGGAACACGGAGCCTGCTTGGGATTCTCTCTCTCTCTCTCTCCTTCTCTCTGCCCCTCTACACCCCTGCTGCTTGTGCTCTCTCTCTCAAGATAAAATAAACTTTAAAAATAAGTAATATTTTAGACATTATGAATTATTCAAAATGAAGTTGACTTTGGTGGCCCTGTGTTAAGCTGGTTTCACCTAAACCCTAGTAATAACAATCATGATCATGATGGTAATAATAACACTTTTATATAGCCAAGAAGTATTTAAAGGGAATAAAACCACAGGGGTACTGAAAATAGTAGAAAAAGTGTCATTGGACAGGAGATTTTGACCTGTTTTTCTTGTTGTTGTGGGTTTTTGTTTGTTTGTTTGTTTGTTTTTTAAAGACAGCCAGTGGGACCACTGTAGAGAGTTAACGAGGATTGCAAAGAGCTTTTATTAAGTTATATTTATAATATGTTAAAAACTAAGACTGATGAAAAATTTAAATATTTTAAAATAGCAGCAATCCATTAAATTAACACAGCAATTTTACTTAAAAAACTATATTTTCAAAACAAAAATTTAATGAAGAATAACATTGTTTTACATATTTGCAAATATGTGTGGCTCCATAGACAACTGGATTCTCCTATTTGCTTCTGCATTTAATCAGCTTGGAGTTGGCTTTGTGGTTGCTGTATATGAAGAAAGCTGACCTCACACAGATGTGTACTTGTAGACAGGAGCAATTTCATAACCTTTTTAGATCATTTTGGTCATCTTTGAGACTACACCAAAACTCAAAGTCAATCATTTTTTAAAGTTTAGTTGCAATGTGGGATATAAAAGGATACCAGTGAACTTTTCATTCTTTATCACATGAAAATCTGTTGTTCTATCTTGCAGTATGAATAGCATTTACTCTTGAAAGATTATATAACATATGAATGAATCACTTAGAAAATAGTGGCTCAAGGGGTGCCTGGGTGGCTCAGTCGGTTGGGTATCCGACTTCGGCTCAGGTCATGATCTCACAGTTCCTGGGTTCGAGTCCCACGTCGGGCTCTGTGCTAACAGCTCTGAGCCCGGAGCCTGCTTGGGATTCGGTGTTTCTGTCTCTCTCTGCCCCTCCCTGGTGCTCTCTCTCTCTCTCTCTCTCTCTCCCTCTCTCTCTCAAAAATAAATAAACATTTGAAAAATTAAAAAAAAAAAAAAAGAAAATAGTGGCTCAAGTAGTGATACAGATCTTCTGAATGTTGACACAGTTACACAATAAAGCTCACACTGGTAAATACCACCACTGAGGTGATCAGAAAAGTCTTTTAGTATCTAGAGCCATGAAGCTCTGGTGGTGGATATAAGCTTTCAAAAATTCTAATTGTAACTGAAAACTTAAATTGTATCATTAGTAACTGATTGTTTTTCCTTGAAATGACAGATTCATTTTGCTTATTTTTTTTTCATTTTGCTTATTTTTGAGAAAATACCTGCCAAATGCCCAAATCCATATAATCATAGTTTCCTACTATTGTAGGATGGTTAAGGAGAGGTACGGGGTAGTTTTAAATGTAGCAGTTTTCTCCTATGATGTATACAGAGATGTTAAGAAATACTTGCTAGGGTTGATAGAGCAAGAAACAGGAGTTTAGGAATATTGTTTACAGTTGCACATGTAAGTAAAATCAAACACTAAAAGAAATATTTTTAGTTTTTAAAGTTTATTTACTGATTTTGTGAGAGCGAGACTGAGCAAGCGAGCGAGAGGAGGGGGAGGGGCAGAGAGAGAAGCGGGACAGAATTCCAAGCAGGCTCAGAGATGCCAGCCCAGACCCAGATGTGGGGCTGGAACCCATGAACAGTGAGATCGTGACCTGAGTTGATACCATGAGTTGGACGCTCAACCAAACGAGCCCCTCAGGTGCCCCTAAAAGAAATATTTTTAAATATCAGGCAGAGGAAGGCAAATATGAGGTAGAATTTCTCACCAGTTACAGCAGAGTTCTGTGGTCTAAATCTGGTGCTTCCCAAAATGGAATTCTAACATATTACTTAGACTTCTGGTGATCATCAACAGTATAAGTGAAAACAAAAACAGCAGAAATAATTTATCCCTAGAGAATGGGACTAGAAATAGGGGAAGGAGCAGAAAGCTTCAGTTATTAATGTAATTCCATTGTAAAATACTTCAAAATAGTTCGTGCTTTTCTAATATGTGTGGTAGGATTGTCAGATTTTATGAAATGAAATGATGTAATTTGAAACTATATATTATTTTACAAATATTAAAATATAATAGACAATAATTAGATCATCATAATGGTTGGGCATGGAGACCAGTTTTGTGAATCTACCCCTCACAATACTTAGCTTCCTTACAGAGATTTCTTGTAATCAGAATTATGAACAAAAACAAACGAAACATACGCTAGTGTGTGTAGGGGTATAAAGTACTCAATCCCATCACTTTGTACGAAATGCTTCAACAAAATAGGATGGACTGATGGGTGGTTAGAAGAATGGGTTGGTGGACAGCATTAGTTGAAATAAAGTAAAAGATGAAATATAAAATCTAAGTAGAGAGTGGGTGGGTGTTAACCCTACAACGGTTCAACTTCTCCATATATTTAAATTCATTTAAACTTTTTTTTTAAATTTTTTTTAACGTTTATTTATTTTTGAGACAGAGAGAGACAGAGCATGAATGGGGGAGGGTCAGAGAGAGAGGGAGACACAGAATCTGAAACAGGCTCCAGGCTCTGAGCAGTCAGCACAGAGCCCGATGCGGGGCTCGAACTCACGGACCGCGAGATCGTGACCTGAGCCGAAGTCGGACGCTTAACCGACTGAGCCACCCAGACGCCCCCATTTAAACTTTTTTTAAAAAATGCATACAAACAAAAAAATGTAAAAATAACAGAATCATTATGCTTCTGTGTCCCTGTTCTTGACAGATTGTTTATGTCAACTGTATGCTCTCTTTTCAACAAAAAGTTCAAAAACTGCCCCTTTTAGTGTTGGCAAAGGAGCAATTGAGTTCTGAGCGAAGATCTGAGAGAAGGAAATAGTGCTTTCGTGGGCTGGCTCCCTATTCCTGTGATAATTTCTTTACAGGGATATTTTCAACATTTCCATTTTAGGAGCTTGCCCTGAACATTCTCACAATTTGTCTCTAAAATCGATTCTTGGTATGAACACTACATAAAGTTCTTTGGCCTCGGGGAATAAATATTTAATTTTTCTATGAAACTTGAACATACCTATTTGACCTTTGTTGTTGTTTTTTTTTTTTTTTTTTTTTGTAAAAAACCTTAAACTTGAAGACCTACTTAAAAAAAAATTTAAGACCTACTTAGGAGATAATTACCAAGCGACCTCTCAGGATCTCAGGACCAGGTGTCAAGGGCAGGGGAGGGACAAACATGAAAGAGAAATTGGTGTCCTCAAGGAAAAAAAAAAAAAGACTACTCAGAAATACTACAGGTCCTCACATACATCTACCTCATGATGCTGCCTCTGGTTTCAACTCCTAATTATCACTATTAACATGGAGTGACCATAGACCAACCATTTCACCAAGAATAAGTACGATTTCCCTATATGTTGTGTCCAATTTTCCAGAAGTGCTAAATAAGGAGAAAGGAAGTGAATATAATGATTTTCAAGTGTCATTTATATTTTAGGATCAAACATCCAGTGATTCTGCCTTGGTATTACACCTGGATAAGGACTTCATATATTTTTCTCCAATCCTACTTACTGTGACGTCCATTTCTACAAAACGAAAAGAGAAATAGGGCTGCCAGATACATCACAGTTTTACAAAGGCTAGCATTCTCTGCAGGCACTAAGCAGGACCACAGTAGAATATTCTGCAGCACTGGAGACTATCGCTGTCCTCATTCAGAGAACTGAGTGCCAGAGATTTGTTATTGCTCTTATTTCTTAACAGATGTAAAATTGCAGAAGAACTCAGTGGCTCCTCACCTCTGCCCTTAGTTGCCTCTACTTAGATGTGAAGATTTGGAAGTTTTATCTATTAAAATAAAAGTAAAAATTGAGGAAATGAAAGGGCTAATGAAACAGGAAGAATGTGTCAAAAGGCAAGTTGGAGTTTCTTAAGATGGGAGATACTTATTTTAAGCGATACAGGGGAGACTCTTGATGGACACTGTGCTTCACTTGAGATACTACAGTGTTGAAGCAATGATTCTGTGTCAAGAATAAAGGATCTCAGAACCTAATTGCTTGCCAATGCCCTGAGCTCCTCACAAGCCTGTGTCAATCTCAATTAACCTCTATTTTAGAAATGAAAAAGTAAATAGATAAATAAAAATAACCAACTGAGCAAGATCTCCAGGGCATTAAGGAAATCGATACAATCTATCATTTTTGTTTTATAAGAACAGAGGGAAGGGGGAGAGAGAGGGAGTTTACACATGAGTGTGGACGGGTTGAGGGTGTTGCGTCAATAACGTGTATCAATTCACATTAAGAACCTTATTTATGCTTCTGCTACAGACCTAATCCTCCCATGGTTCGTCTCCCACGTCCGCCATAGCCCTGTTGAATGCATAAAGCTTGATATTTATTTTCACTTTGCTTTAGAAGAGATTGGATTGAGTACCCAGGGAATATTTTTTACAGATTTTGTCTTATATTCTCACTAAGATCATACCACTTTTCACAGTTTCTCAGTTTGGGTATCTACCAATTTTGAGGAGCCAGATTCTCTGAGGTTTAATGCATAGTTCCAAACCATTTGAATGTTCTTGGAACAGACTATTGACAGGAACTCAGGAGACCAGAGTTTTAGTCTTACCTGTTAACGTGTATTATCCCATTGGTCTTGAGTACAGTTTTTACCTTCCTGGAGTGATAGTTCCAATATTGATAAGATAGGGAAATCAATAGTGAACTAAGAAGTTTTACCCTCTCTCTTTGGGAAGGATGCTATGAAGGAGCTGGTGGGATGATGGTGGTGGTGGTGGTAATGATAACTAACATCCTTCAGGTACCTGTATTTGAATGCTATGCTAAACATTTTATGAATATTATTTCACTATATTCCCACAGAACCTCTACAAATGGGAAACCTAATGCATATTCTCACATTGGAGAGAAAGGGTTTATAACAAGACTTTCACTGATTCTTAAACCTGAATTTTTTTTTACTTCCTCCCCAGATCTACTGAAATGTCAAAATAAGTCAATGTATATAAAATTCTTTAGAAACTGTAAAACAAAATGTAAATGTGAATCAGTATTTGGATCACCAGTCAGCACTTCATACAAAATCTGGGGCAAGCTATCTGCTTCTTCCCTTGATACATTTCAATCTTAATTTCGTACACTCTCTAGTCATTTGGACTATCTCTCACTTCCATGTTTTCATCTCTCTCTCTCTCTTTTTTTTTTAATGTTCATTTATTTTTGAGAGAGAGACAGAGTGCAAGCAGGAGAGGGGCAGAGAGAGAGGGAGACACAGAATTGGAAGCAGGCTCCGGGCTCTGAGCTGTCAGCACAGAGCCTGACTCGGGGCTCGAACCCACAAGCCGTGAAATCATGACCCCAGTCGAAGTTGGACGCTTAACCAGCTGAGCCACCCAGGCACCCCTGTCACTCTCTCTTTCAAAATAAGTATCATAAATTCTAGTAGCAGAGGCATAAAACAACTAAATAAATGAGATCGTTTAAGATAGGGTATCCACAATGAGAAAAAACAGAATAGTTTTGTAGAGAGTGGCTGGAGAATGTTGGTTCCTCACAAAGATTCTCTCCTCTACTAAACCATAGTTGAGCTTCTCTGAGCCCTACTCTCAAGTAGGCCTCAACCTTGGCTCCCATCCTTGCTGGACCTGCATCTCCCAGTCTTAGGAAGAATTTTGCTAAGTCAGGTTAGGGAGAATCCCGATCCTTAATAATGGATCACTTTTGGTGTCCAATATGGATCAAATTCCACATCCCCCTTGATATCTTGATATCTGATCACCCCAGCCTGCCTTCAGCAATAATCCTCTTGTTGGTTTACCAAGAATATGCACCCCTGCAACTTTGCTGTTTTCTCCTGGCAATTTTCCATCCCCACTGACCCCTCACTCTGCTCATTGGCTACAAATCCCCAGCTCTCTTTGCTGTATTCAGAGTTTAGCATGATCTCTATACCCTATCATGATAGTCTTGACTCCTATTGAAGTAGTCCTGAATAAAGTCTTCCTTACCGTTTCAACAAGTGTCAGAATATTTTTTTCTTTAACCTTCCCCAAATATCCCATGAAAAATATACTGGTAAGACCAAGCTGAGTTTATTGCTTATCATGTTAAGGACCACCCCTACCTCAACAGAATCTGTTAGTGTTTTGGGGGAGGAAGGATAAATTCTGATCTATTGAAATTTTGAGGTCTGGTTTAAGATAGGTCCTTCAATAGAGGGAGAAAGTGTTAATTAGTATTGGATGAGGATGATAATTTAATACTTTCAGGTTTGTGGACACAGCCAGAGGAAGATTTTGAGGCAAGGAGTTCAAGGGTCTTAAGACATAAACTTCTAGACAATGCTTTCTATTGATGAATTGGTAAGACTTTCTAGACCTTCTTGTAATGAACAATAAAGTTATTTGCAACTTCTTTTCCTGGGCAAAAGTCTCCTAAAATAGTAGTTATTCTAAAGTGACAATGGAATAGTAAAGTCATGCTAATATAGACCAGCCATTAACAATTTTTTCTGTAAAGTATAACATAGCAGATACTTCAGACTTTGAGTGCCACGTAAGGACTCTATTACATATTTTTTGTTTTTGTTTTTCCTTTGGTTTACAACCTTTTAAATGGAAAAATAAAGCATTCTTTGCTTAGGAGTCCCCTAAAAAGAGGCCATAGGCTGGATTTAGCCAATAGCTCATAGTCTGCCAACCCATGAAGAAGATGGTACATTGTGTGGAGGTAGATGGTATCACCCCTCAAGGTTTCTTTTCTTTTCTTTTTTTTTTTTAACATTTTTATTTATTTTTGAGACAGGGAGAGACAGAGCATGAACAGGGGAGGGTCAGAGAGAGGGAGACACAGAATCTGAAACAGGCTTCAGGCTCTGAGCCGTCAGCACAGAGCCCGACGCGGGGCTCGAACTCACGGACCGTGAGATCATGACCTGAGCCGAAGTCGGCCGCTTAACCGACTGAGCCACCCAGGCGCCCCTCAAGGTTTCTTTAAGATGGCCAAGGAAGGCCTCAAACTCGGTGCTCCCACTGGCTAACTGACAGTCAGGAATACTATTCTATACTCCAAGGAAACCCACTTAGGTTCTTGGATTATTTGGTGATGGTAGTAGTCATTAAGAAGCAGGCACTGAATATTCCCTTAGTAATAATAAGAGGTGGTATTTAATTAATTGGAAAAAATAAGAGTGACCTTACTTGTACCCGAATTGGAAAAGCAGATCATAGATACTACACCCAGAAAAAATTATGAGCTGGAGGGCTGAAGTCTTTTTGAAGAACACACGCTTCTGTTAAAAGGTCCAGCTTCCTCTTCTCTGCTTCCTTTCTCCCTCCAAACTCAGATTAATGTAACTAGGAGAAATAATACTGAATCACTGAATATTTTATAGACCTGTGAAGGTTAGTCATTAGAGACGGTCCTGGATGTGCCATGTTCACAGCCATTTGCAGCTAATTATAAAAGAGCCTTCAAGGTGTATGTGGAGGGTAGGAGGTGGGGAAATGGAGGGAGCTCTTCATTGCAATAGAACTAAAACCTTGCAAATATATTTAATATTTCAGAAGCTGGGAATTAGGAGAAAAACCTGCTATAGTTTAAATCCAATCTCACAGAACATCTAGCATAATCATTTGTATATAATAGGTGCTCAATGACCATTTGTTGAGTGAAGACATAAAAGTAGGAATAAGCGATGAAAATCATACAGTTCTACACTGGGGAATTATCATCTCCTGATTTTCCATCCAGGCAGCATATGTTCTTGACAGACTCTGTTTTCAGTTTTTCTCCTACCCTTTCCCATTTGCTGGTTTCATTGCTTACTACATACAGCTCCCTAGATGGAAAAAGAAAACTTGCATCTTTGTTCCCAGAATTGTTACAATAGGTTTAGACATAAAAGACACTGACATAACAAGATAAAATGGGGGTTTGATGATTTCACCGATCTTTATTTTTTAGCTGTCCTGTGTTAGCAGTATAATTTCAAGGTGGTCCAAGCAATATAACACCGAGAGTAAATTGCTTTATATTATGCTATCTATTTCAAGCTGAGTTAAACTTCATTCCATGCTTAGCTAGCTGCTATATGGAAGTAAATATTTTATCGTTAGTTTAATCTTCTTGCCATGACTTCATGCAAAAGAGGAGATAATTTATCAAGCAATGGAATAATATCATTGAAAAAGATCCAGGAAAGTTTTATCTTCTCTTTAGGAAAAGTGATACTTTACGTTAATATTTTGCAACTCCTTTTAGACCATTTTTTCCCTGTGTGAGATCAGACCTGAAGCGTTGGAGTCCTTTATCTGTGCCTTTTTTCTTTCCCTCAAGTAGCTTCTCAAAATTTCACCAGCCCAGTGACAACATTCCCATGATCCATGACCAAGCTGCTCCAGCAGTATTTTTTGTCACATTTATTGGGGGGTGGGGGTGGGGAGGGGAAAGACATTCTGTGCTGGAAGCTGGCTTTGTGATATGCCCCTTTAAGTCCAGAGGATGTCAATCTATGGCTCTTGAAACTGACAAGCAAGAAGGAAGCTCATCTTTCTAGAGTTTGCCTAGAAATATCATTGCTCTTTCATAACTGATGGCAATAATTTGCTGTTGTAGGAAAGGAAAAAGTTTTTCTCAACCCTCCTAGGGTTCAAAGACAGATGAACTGGAGAAAAGCCTACACATCTATTTAGTATAAGTTTTACATGACAAAGGAGCCTTCTTAGGAAAATGAAGACTTGAAAAAATGGTTAAGCCTGATTGTTTTTATGCAAGGTTTGATGAAGAATGGACCATCCTGGAGAAATATGATAGGTTGAAGAGCGTAAAGTAACTGTAGTAAACTGGGGGACACAGTGAGGCCTGCGTATTCAGATTCTTCTCCATGTTCCTTTGTCTTCAAAGATAAGGGTACTTCTTTCCTCTGAATACAGGAAGAACGCCTCTCACATAAGAGTGTATGACTGCTTCTAGGGAAAAAGGGGTGAGGGGAATATCAGAGTGAACTTCTTATTCCTGTTGCTTTCTCAAACTCGTTCAGCTTAAAATTTTCAATATACCAAGGTGCCATATTTTGGGGTAGCATGTTCTGCACCATATCACTACCTTTGTGTTAATATCTTTCCCCTAAGCCATTCCACTTTGGGGGTGGTGGAGTGGCTCAATCAGTTAAGCTTCTAGCTCTTGATCTCAGCTTGGGTCTTGATCTCAGGGCCTTGATCTCAGTTATGAGTTAAAGCCCTGTGTTGAGCTTCGCACTGGGCATGAAGTCTACTCAAAATAATTGTCCCCTTTGAATGGCAGCTATGAATAGAACTGATTTTAGAAGTCAAGAAAACGAAGTTGTACACAAAATAGATTCACAGCATACACCTATACACAAATGTTGGTAGGAGAATTTTCCAACTGATGATGTGGAACTCTGAGCTCAGACAAGATATTCGAGAATGTAAAAGCTAGTGTTTTGGAGTTTTTGTTACTCTTTTGAGAGAGAAAGGATGTGTGGCTAGAGTTAAAAGCATGCTGAGTCATCTTCCTTTAGATCTGATGGTCTCAAAAGAGGTAAAATCACCCCCAAAGGGACAAAAATGAATTCTTGTATAGTGAAAAAAAGTTATACATATATGTGTAGCTTCTTAAAGTATATAATGTATACTATTGTTTTCAAACATATTTAGTATATAATGTGTATATGTACTCTTTGTGTCTATATCAATAGTAGTAAAATTTCATGGAGGGTGCAATTAGGAAAAAGAATTGTCCAAGAGCACTCCGGAGGGGAGGAATTTTTTTTAAGAAAAGGTTTCAGAAATGCTACTTTAGATAAAAGGCTAAAGAAAACTGAAAAAGAAAGGGTAATTAAAACTAAAAGAACCAAATTAAAATTGAGAGGAGGAGAACCTGGTGTCAGAGAAGAAAAGACATTGTTTTTTCAGAGTGAAAACACAGAACTCATTTTCAATTTAGGGGCTTAAGTTGGGCAGACTAGCAAATTAAGTCAGTAGCTCCAAAACTTACAGTTAGAGGTGGTACCCACTAACAGAAAGGAGGGGAAGCCAAGAGATGCATTTAGTGAATTAAGCTTATGCCAAATTAATGTAGTAACATGAAGTTACACCTCCAATTTATGTCAATTCTATGTAATCTGTTCTCTGAAATGCCTTTCCACTCTTGGGACGAGAAGTTGTGCATTTCACTGGACCACAAATGCCATACTTGAGGGCACAGGACAGAAAAGGATCTATAGTCAGAGCCAGGTTCAAGGGCATGAGCATTGGCAGTTACACAAAGCGTGGCTTAGAAGAACCCTGTGCTTGGTTTACGCCTCTGCTGTTACTGTTTTGAAATTCTTCATAATTTCAAGTGAAGAGACTTACGTTTTTACTTTGCACTAGGTCTACAAATTATGTAGCTGGTCCTGAGTACAATAATAAAATAGGGACAATCCCAGAGGAACAGATAGGACTAGCCTTTGGAGGACAAATTTCCCTTTCTCGATTTAATTTCTCACGATGTTAGAAGAAGAAAGCTTCCCAGGGGAAGCAGTGGGCAAATGCTTCCTGTTTGGGTGCTCCAGGGGCAATGTTTCAGGTACCATTTGCAGAAACAAGATGCTGTGCTGTCTTTAGATGCCAAAATATATTCCACTGGTCGAAAGGTAAGGTTACCATCAACCCGAGCCCTCACACTACAGCTGAAATGTTTACCCTTTGCGGCCACCAGGTTCCACCAGTGTGAGGAGTTGCTGAAAAGAATTTGCAAGAAACAATCCACTGAATAAAATTCAACATCCGCTCCCTCAGCCTTATTCTTGCATCTTAAATGACACCTTGTCTTATTGCTATCATAAATAAATAAATCCCATGAAAGTAAAGCCTGTTCCATACACTTCCCTCATACCAAACTCTAAGAATTCTGTCATTTTGTCACAGAAAGAGTGGGAGAGATTATGGATAACTGGGAGAGATTGGCTTCAGCAAACGTGGGAGGTACAAATGAAAACTTGTGGGCGGGCTAAAAAGAAGCTTCTGCCTGTGATGTTTCGAAAACTGCCTGCAAAATCAAGCTGGAGCAGCTGTTTGCATCTGTATTCCAGAAGCCAGAGAAAAAACTCGAGTTGCTAGAAGTTTAAGTGTGGCAGTGGCGGAAGAGGAACACTCAGGAAAAATGTGCTTTCCTTCCATGTGAATGCCCCTGTCCTGAGGCCTCCAACAGTAGAAATAAGATCCCTTTTCATGGCATCAGCCCTATTCAAAGATGTCAGCAGGGAGTCAGGAGAGAGGCACTCAGCCACTGGTGCTGCCTTTCTCCCAGAGGGAGGCTACAGTTCTTTGCAGGTAATGAGAAGAAGGTGTGATTCTCACATTTAATGAAATCCCCGAAATGAGGCTTTCAGTTAACATCTGGTCATGAAAGAGAAACTCTTGGCAGGCTATTTTCCTGCTGCTGACTGGCTGGTTGGGTCAAACGGACTTCCTGTCCTCCTCCCTAGTCAAGGGATCAATAGCAGAATGGTTCAGTTCCCTTACCCCAGTGGGGGAACCAGGGGGAGGGGGCCCACGCAAAGTGCCAGACACTCCTGACAGCTGGCTCCTGCCATTCTCAGCCGGTGCCCTCTAATCAGGTAGCTGTTCAGTGATGTCCAATGAAGCCTAGCTGAGCAATTAAAAAGGCAAACACTTCCTGAGAACACCATGGTTGGGGAAAAAAAATTGATAAATTTGCCTCTGCTTATACCTCAAGGCACAGTGTAAGCTGTTCAAATGTTACATTGGAGCCATGGCTTAGTTGAGCTTTAAAGAGGGCTTACCCTTCTAGAAAGGAAGAGGCTGAAATCTACAAAGGCCTTGGGAAATTCCTGAACAATTCAACAATCCACAGAGAGCCGTAACTGCGCTCTCTCTCCCTCTCACTTTCCCTCCCAGTAAAAAGTGTATCTTTCTGGTGGGCATGGCAGGAAATTTTGCAGATGTTCTGATTTGGCTGGTCTTCTGTAATATGTTTTACACCGCTGTATCCTTCTTTTCCCTCCAGTAATTGGGGTTGCTTAGATTCCAGAACCGGTGAAATGAAGACTTACTTCCTCGGTTATTTCTTCCCTCTTTTATTCTGCAATCCTTTTGCTCCTCTCTCTCCTGTCTGATTTCTGCCCACTTCTATTGACCATGCTTTTCAAAATAAGAAGCTCAAAAAGAAACCATGCATGCAGGACACAGACAAAAGGAGCCTTGAGCTTAGGATCTTCTGATGGTGGAATGGCAGTACATCAGAGTAGCAATAGATCACTGAGAACGGTTTTTCCTAAGAGTGGAGCTGGTTGTAGATATATAGGTATTGTCAGAAAGGAATGCTATCATAATTGTGTCAAATTTAATAGTTAGCTTTGACTTAAGAGATACCAGACACGAAACCATATTTGCAGAAGAGGACCACCGATGTGTGTAGAGCTATTACTTTTTGGAAAATTGAAAAATCAGAAAAATACCAGTGTCGTGTGTAGAGATTTAAAAAAAATGGTACAGCCTCGGTGTTAAATAACAGTATTGGCTAAATAAATCACACTATGTCCATGCCATTGATTACTAATTAAGTCATTAGAAAAGGTTATGTAGAAGTATAGTTATTAATATTAGGTTTGGTATGCTATACTACACACACACACACACACACACACAAAGGTATGCTACCTTTAGATGTTAGTCTAATGTGCAGGAGAAGACAGATGGCCTTCTTTGGAGCCACACTTTCTGCTATGTTACAGGATCCACATGCCTTTATGAAGCCTCTTGCATTAATGATCCCTTTGAGTAACACCTACATCCAAGATCCTAGCTCTTTACTTGCTGACACAGGTAATCATGGACTAACTAGAAAAAAATGCGGGCCTTGTATTCTCGTTTGTACAATGAAGGGGTTTGACCAAGTGATCTTTCAAAGTCTTTCTTCCTCTAATGTATGATTCGCTCTGTCATAATTATTAATGGGTGACCCTGATGAAGTTTTGTTTATCTCTTGGTCACTGAGACAGGCATATGATGAATATATTTTTGGTGAATGGCTCTGTCAGCAGCCCTAAAATCACAGGGTCCAGGTAGGTGTCCTCCCACCTAGTCAGCACCCCCCGCCAAAGAACTAGCCCTGACAGTATAAGGAGAGAGTACCCCTAACAAAAAAAAAAAAAAAAAAAAAAAAAAAAAAGGCATCCTGAAATCCAGAGACCATTTCCCAGCAGCCTAAGGAGCATTTCTCTGATATTTAGAGGATTGTGAACCAAGTTAAAAGCTGTCTATCTCTCATTGGTGGCAGACCAAAAGTTATGTCTGTCTTTAAGCTGAGAGGAAGGTTTGAAGCCCAGCGACAGGTTAACCCTTGTGTATAGGGTGTGTGGTGGGTACGTACATATATGTACATGCAGGTGTGAGAACAGGTGGATATTTTTATCCAGATACTTTTCTCCAGTTTTCCTCCAGATTATTATTCATTCCCTGACATTCAGTGCTTAATTTACTCCCCTCATCCCAAGAATTATGAGGTTTAATTAAGTTCCTGAGATTGAATATGGTTGTAGACAAGTATCAGACTGTCCTTTTAGATTGTGATGTAGTTAAAGGAAGGGATATGGTCCTATTAAACAAAAAAAATTGTGCGTCTTTGGATTGTGCCTGTGTTAATCTTATAATCTTACTACTAAACCATTATTTCCTTTGAATAGATATGGATTGATTTCTATTGACGAGGGCATCTCATGGCTGGTCTTTGACCTATATTCATGCTCCGTTCCCTTCCTGGCACAGCTTCTCCCACTAGCCTGTGGTTATCATCCTTTACTCCACAGTGGAAGAGCATAGTTTTTGAGTGGAAATGGGATAAGGTGAAAGCTAGTTTTACTCCAATTATGTAGTTTCTAGGAATGTCTGGAATTGTCCCATTGGATCCTACGCCATCCATTGTAATTGCTAAAAAATGTGCTGGACCTATCTGACATTAACTCCCATGTTCACAAGAAAAATAGTGGCCAAAACTGTTATGATAAGTTTCCTGGAATAAATCTCTGTAATAATTAGTGTGTGGCTGTATCATCTATACTAGGCCTGCAGCCAGAACACCTGGGAATGGTCAGTGGCATATACTTAATCTTTCCATAAACTTCCCCACAGGAAGGGCCTGTTAGATTGTATCCTCAGCAATAAGGGTCAGTCCCTCAGGAGGATCTCAAGGTGAGAGACTCAAATAGCCTCAGAAGAGAAAGGAATCTCAGCTTCCCTTTCTCTATCATGATCATTATCATTTCAGAAATTCTTTTTTAGGTGTCCTGGCCCTCCTGTCTGGCCTATGCTGAGGTCTGTAGGTGATGCTGCAAAATAGCAAGAGCTTTGGTTATCCCTCCATGGAAAGGCACCGACTCCCCTCTGGGTTGGAGTTGGATAGAGAGTGGGGATGGCGGGGGACACCGTCTCTCCTGCTGCACGTGCTCGGTCTGCAATCCTTCCATGTGGTGCCTTTTGACATAATCAGACTAGAGTCCAGAAGATACTTTTCTACTTCAAGTCTCTTTGTGTTTTCCTGCTCAGTTCTCCGTCAGCAGATACCAGGGAAACTTACATACATGCCTCTTTTCTTTTGGTCATCTCAAAATCACCTATTTCCCCATTCTAACAGGAGAGACTGTGTATTTTTGTTATAAAAAGGCTAAATGATGTATATTTTATATGTATATATTATATACACGCATATATGTGTGGATATGTACGTATACACATGAAAGTATATGTGTATAACCCAAAGTGTATTCCCTGGAACATAATGCCCATGACATGCACTGGAAAACTCTTGCACAGTGGACCCCTGGTGCCTCCAACTTAGAGATTCATGTTCAAAATTTGCACATCAAGAGAACTGATACAGTCAAACCTGTTTTTCTATATATACAACTCAAGATTTCACTGATTTATTTGTTTGATATTACATAGAGCTAATATTCTGCAGGACACATTCAAAGACACTGCTGTAGAAAACCAAATAGAACACTGTGGAGCCAAATCATGAGGGTTTAGGATCCAAAGATCATGCCTAAACTGAAAATCTCATGAAAAAATATTTTAAACAGAAGAGCCACACTCATTGTGGTGAGCCACTCACATTAGGGGTGGCAAAGGTAGCTGGGAGGGACTGAGGGAGATGTGCTTGTGTCTGATTATTTGTTCATCTGTGAACATTGATCACTGAGAGGAACAGTGGGACAAGTCACTAGTGATCTTAGATAACTTCCTCTGTTTTTGAGCAAGTACATGTATTTGATTTTTAATACATTAAAAATGTGTATGATGTAACTTCAGTCTGGTCCTTTGGCCAGCATATGTAGAAATATAGTTAATCTTACAAATCACTTGTACAACCTTGTAACGTGTATTTGAAAACCAATCTTTGTCAGAATTGTGTAAGTGAGTAATTTTGTCACTTGTGGACCTCTATACTACTTTTTCAAAATTTTGTTGCCCTCCTTAAGTGCTCAGGTCTCTCGTGCTCTAGTGAAAAGAGCAGAGGATTTGAAATCAGAAGACCTGAGTGAGCTGTAGTTATTAGCTGCCTGAACTTGAATAAGCCACATACATTCTCCCTAAGTTTCAACTTCTTCACAAAAGGAGAGATTATTATTATCTGACTCAGAGGATTATAGAAAGAAGTCAGATTAAGGAAAATGCATTGTAAATGTCCAAGATCCATGTAAATGGTGTGTATGTTTATTTTTCCTCACCTACCTAGGGACCCTTCACTGTGTTTCCTGATAGAGATCAATGCCTAGGTAGTTCCCATGTACAAAATGCTATTTTCTTCATCTTCTGAAATCACAAATATCCTCTGCTCCTTACTTGCAGCTAACTATGCCAATGGAAGTAAATTGATGAAACTGCGTAAATCCAGCTATGTTATAATGAATAGTTAAGTGACATACAGGGTAGGATACTCTCTGAAAAGACTTGCCTTGAAGGAAATCTATAGGACAAAATTGACTGTAAAGTTCATGGTAGCTGGGGGGCATACAGGAGAGCTCATTCTTGGCACCCTTCCAATCATACCATTTAGAAGACCTCTACTCCACACAGGGTGCCCCAAGGGTGCTCCTCCCAGAATACATGGTTGCCCTTCACTTTATGAAACTATGGAGAGATGCTTTAACTCTGATTGGGCCCAAGGATCCTCAGTTGTAAAACTTGTCATTATGGACACCCA
This sequence comes from Panthera tigris, assembly GCF_018350195.1. NCBI lineage: Eukaryota > Metazoa > Chordata > Mammalia > Carnivora > Felidae > Panthera > Panthera tigris. Next base: position 47,336,306 of record NC_056663.1, on the reverse strand, counting down.
GAACAAGGTTAAAGTAACAAGACTCAGGAAGCCTAAGTTGAATATTTTTTTTCTTTGAATGTCCAAGACTTACCTATTCATTAGCACTTCTGTAGCAAAATTTAGTGGCTTGCTTTCTAGCAGTAGGTTTTCCTTTTTGACATTTGGGAGACACCTTTAACTCCACCTTGGGCATTGTATTCTTAGCTTCCAAATGACTGCTTCCAACTTTTTCCAATCTACTTTAGTAGATTCTAGATGAAAGAATAGACTTAAGGTAAGCAGATTACAAAAGCTTTTATCTGTGGAGGAAAAAATGTTAATTTTTCAAATTATTTCCACTTTCCTCCAAAGATTCATTTCTCTAAGTATTTCTTCTGTATTTTTTTTGTTTCAAACCAATGTGGGGGGAGCATTTTGTTGGTATTGTTGTTTTGTCTTTAATCTTCTTTTATACCGAGTCCACAAATTTTTGTAGCTAGAAGAAAATAGTTTTTCAAATGCTAGTATAAACTTCCATTCTCATTTTCCTAACACCTTAGCCAGTTGGGAAATAGACATTTTAGAAATATACTTCACTCCTCTCCCTAGCCTAGGAAGACCAGGCGGAGATCTTTTTAATATACTTTAAAATTCTGTAACTATTTTTTGTTTTGGTTTGTTTCTGTTTGGCTTCTCTTTAAGAACCAAGCATATTTCCTTGTCTAAACACGTAATATATATGATCATAGTTAAACTGTTTTCTAAAAAAAGATTTACAGTGACTTCCTCATATATGCCAAACTCACAGGTGATAAGATCTTTCCTTATTCATTTCAGGAGCTCGCTGGTCATTCAACACATGATCATACCTGCATTTTAGACATCTGTTGTCCATGGCCTTAAGTGTCTAGCTTAATTGACCTATAACAGCTAAAGACAAGATAGTACCTAAATTAGCACAACCTAGGAGGAGATATTATGTTAAATGTACCATTTGAAATAAGCCCTTAGTTCGTATTTAAAGACCATAACAAGGCAGAGAAATAAAGGTTTTTGTTTTTTATTTTTAAATCCAACTCTTGCAAAGCTTGTAAATTGAAAGCAAAGGCAGACTATCAGTGAACATAAGCAAATGTATAACTAATGGAAAAATATTAACTTTCTGTTATCTGGTATTGTTAAAAATGGAATATTCTAGTTAAACACTATTAGATCTACCAAAGAATCTTCTTTCATTGCTTCCTAAATAATAACTCCAGAATTCATTCTCTTAATCATTAAATTATTTTAGAGTATTATTAAACATAGTCATACTGTACATCTTCTGAAATGACAGTTAAAAGAAGATTCTGTTTAGTAGAATATTAGTTAATCAAGATTATAGGGTTTGGCATAAAATTATTTAAAGTTGTGAAGTATATGAAGAGTTTATATGTATAACTATGCTTACATCTCTATATATGTGCATCAACATGTACGCAAATATACTTATTCAATGGCAACCATATGGTATCTTTATATACATGTCAATACAGAAAATAAGTCATTTCAAAATGTGTTGCCTATGATTTGATTAGGACAGCTGCTTTCCACAAACATTTATAATTGTGTGACACTTTGGCTCATCACCAACCTACTTTTGCAGTGTTGCTGATAATTCTGTTCTTTTACCATGGTAGTTTCCCAGTTACCATGTTGTATTGTGTTTCCTGAGTCTGGAAAAGTAGTAATTGCCTTTCTTTCATGAATGTCCAACTACTCTCCTTATTTTTCATAGCATTATTGACCTAATTATGTTATGATAAGCAGCTGAGTAATGTAGCCATTTATTATTAAAATGATTAATTTATATTGTAATTCAGAAAACTCTTACTACATTTTCTCTGGAATTAAGGACTTTAATGATCATGGAGCTATCTTACGGTGGTAGAAATAAATATGGGACCTGTATCCAATATTCTATGCATTATCACTTTGTCCATAGAAAATTGCCAGTCTATGCTCTGAAGTGCCTGAAAAATAGTAATAAATGAAAATTTTGCTATTATATAAGAAGAATAAGTGTTTCTTTTCATGACCCAAAAAAAGAGCTCAGGTCTTATTTGTAGCTTCTCATATATTTTCATAACTTCTAAAGATGAGTAAACTTATTCAGGGTGTTTTGGTTTCAGTTTGAACAATGTCCAGGAAGTAATTGGTCAAAGAGTGAAAAGCTGGCATCATCGGCCTTGGCATATTATTATCTTGGTGCCTGGGCTCTAGCAAATACCATTCACAGAAGCCAGATGCATCTGCCTAGGAAAGAGCCTGAAGAGGGACATTGTTATCATTGACATTCACTGCTGATGTTGATGTGATCATTATGAGGAATAAGGAAATCTGCCAAGTGTGTGGTGAAATCACAAAGTGGCCTCCACCACAATAGAAAATGTCTTAACAAAGAAAAAAAAATAGAACATGTTCTCTGGAAAAGAACGGAATCTCATCGAATGGCAGAACTAATAATAAAGAGTCAATATGGATGAAACAAAAGCACTGATTGAAGGCTTATGGACATACTTAGAGAAAATGAGGTAGCCTAGGATTGTAAAATAATAATGCCTGCTGACACTAAGTTTCTTTCTCTTCTTATGGAATAAAACTCAAATCCACAAAAGCCAAACAATAAAATTCAAGGAAGTTTTACAATCGTGAGAGGGAGTTGGCTTCTGGAAACAAGAAGCAAAATTCTGATAAAATAAATCTGAAAGAAAAATTAAGATTATGATGCCTAGGGAGATGGAATCTCTAATGTAGAGGAGAAAATATTTTCACTCGTTTCATTTTTCAATCATCTTGTCTGTAAAAGGATACAGCATAGTTCTTCTTGGAGCACTGTTAATCCTTAAAAATGTTAATGTATGAAAAAGCAAACTTTGGTGACATTCCTGTGCTTTACTACCTGTGCAATATTTAGCATCATTAAGATTTGAAATTGGCATCACCATGTCTTTACTATTCCATGTTTACTTGGAAATTTTCTAATTTTCTCCATCCCCAGGGGAAACTGTTAGGTCCCCTGTTGTGTTCATTAGTGTCGCCCAGTAAATTAAAATGTAGGAGATAGCCTGAAAAGAACAAGAGAGTACAATTTGTTAATGAAGCATCCTACCTGAACAAGTTTTTACTAATCAGGCTGGGGAAAACACAGCTATGTTCAGCAAAGCACCCATATAGGGGAGAAGAGGGGAAGGAGTCATTGATTGCCTAAGTGAGAAAGTAGCTGGTATTCAGCTTAACCAGCAGGGATGGTGCTCCCATGGAGTTTGTGCGGGTGTCCATGAGTATATCTGTAGCTCAGTCCACAAGGATGTTATTCATCCTGTTTAAATGGATGATTACTTAGATGCATTTGGGAAGCTGGATTTTATGTAAACAACAGTGTTTTAGTGGTGACAAAGGAAAAATGAGGGGACTACATATTCATATGGACCTCTATTCAATCTCCCCTCACTCTTGCCTATAACCTGCCTCAGCTAACTCATAACTCAACAGGTAACTCCTGCCTCCAGGCTGCAGGCTCCTACCCATCTGACCTCCAAACTCCTCATAGTGGTTGTTCTCAAATAAAAGTCTGATCCTGTCACTCACCTGCTGAAAACCCTTCAGAGGTTTCCGTAACCTGAAGGATAAAAATCAAAATTTGAAGGCGAGCAAAGAAATCCCTATTAGACCTGGCACCAGATGACCTATGCAGTTTTATCTCCTGCTGCTCTACTCATGCACACTTGAGTATTAGCTACATCAAACCTCCTTAGTTCTCTAAACTCACCCCACCCTCCATCGGGCCACCACACATGCTGTTCTCTAGTGACCATTCCCACCCTCCTTCTCATCTCTTTTGTTACTGGTGAGCAATTACCCTTCCTGTAAGACTCCCCTCCAACACCATCTTTTCTTGCAGTACATACATATGGATATATGGGTATGTGTATACACATTTTACGCAGTAGTGCAGGAACATAAAAATGTGCAAGTCCAAGCAAAGTAATCTTAATCAGTGGGAAAAATTATAATTGTTCCATGACCTTTAAATTGTCAAAATATTGTGGTGCTGAAGCATCTGACTCCAGCTCAGGTCATGATCTCCTGGTTCATGAGTTCAAGCCCCACATCGGGCTCTGTGCTAACAGTGTGGAACCTTCCTTGGAGTCTCTCTCTCTCTCCCTCTCCCTCTGCCTCTCCCCCACTTGCATGCTTGCTCTCTCTCTTGCTCACTGTCTCAAGATAAACTTTAAAAAAATAAAAAATACAATTTTTTTGTCAAAGTACTAAAAACTCTCTTTTAATGTCAGTTATAAATGTATACAGAAATAATAAAATGAACATTTAGTACACTGTGATTAAAAATATTAGAAACATTAAGGATGAAAGTATTTTATTTCTTTTTAGGAAAGGTAATGAGTAGTTTGAGCAGAGCTTTCCTCCTCCTCCTCATGGTGTAACTTACGGTGCAGAGCAAGCATCCTTTCTGTGCCTTGGCAAATTGTCATATTCCTTTGTAAGTTTGGATTGGCTTCCAACATTTTGTCCTTTGCACTTTCAATGTCATGAAATATCTCCTGGGTTTTCTTTAATACGAAGTTCTCCTGCCAGCATCACTTCCTTTGGGACATCGTCATCCTTTTTATCTTCTCTTCTCATTTACGTCAACAAGTTTGTCTTTACTGAGTTCTTCTGGCTGCATATCTAGGGTCCCTTGAATGGCAGCATCATCAACATCCCCACAGTCAGCTATTTCGTCTATAATTCTATTTACATTTAATTTGAATTTCACTTCCAATGTCATCACTTCTCATTTCTTTCCTGAGACTTCACCTTTATTAGCCAGTTTCCTCTTTTCATTATTTACCTTTGTAAATATTGCATGGATAGGACATGGACAAGGAGGCAATACGATTGCACACTCTGTTGTCTGGGCCTGAAGGTACACAGTGAGTGATCACTGACAGACTTTAAAAGAAGTGACATATTAGTCACTGATCATCATGCACATCTGTTATTTACACAATGATTTGTAAATGGAAGAGTTAGCAAGGGACTTTGTACTTTCTGCAATTACTCACAGTTAATATACTTTAGAAACTAAAATTTAAAGCATGTTGTGGAGAAGCTGGTATAATTTAAGTAAACTGTGAGTCATGGTAACTAAAATTTATGCATATTGGAATGGTACAAAGCTAGGACTGCCTGTGTGTGTGTGTGTGTGTGTGTGTGTGTGTGTGTGTGTGTGTGTAATGTAATCTATTTGCAAATCTGTCTTTCCATTTATAATGTATCAGATACTTCTTGTGCCTCACTTTTGATGCCTTTGGCCACTGGTTTCAGCCCATCTGCTTTGTGACTAACTTCACATGAAAAACAATGCAGCTGTGCCTAGGCTTATGCCCAGATCTGGCACTTCTCACCTCCCACCCTGAGTTTTCCTGTTTTCACCAAGATATGAGATGCCAGAGGACCTGCTTGACACCCACACCATGTGCTCCAGTATGGGACTCGAAGAAATTTTTCTCCTTTCTTTTACTTAGCTTGATCTGAGACTCAGGAATTTGCATAACTTCTCACAGATCAAGACTCCTACGAGATCAATCGATCTGTGCTGAAGAAAAGGCCAATATTTGGTGCTGAATTCCCAATTGCTAATACATGTTGATCTGGCAACCATGGGAAGTAGTGTTGACTTTTCACCATCATCTCAGCGACCTACTCTCACAGTTTTGCATGCTATCCCCACAAACTTGGCTTCTGCTGGGTTGAGGTTTCTCTTTACAGAAAGAGGGATAATTCTGATTAGAGCAGGGTAACTCTTCCAATGAAGTAGAGTCTACAACTGCCATGAGGCCTCTGTGGGCTTTTCATACCAGCAGAGCAACAGGAAAGGATAGTGGTTAATGTACTCATGGGGTAATGAACCCAGAAAAAGATATGCATATATATTTCTGTAGATATTTGTTCTAAGAATTAATGCTAAACATTGTAAAAAAAAAATGAGTATATTTGGAACTTGGCATTCATTGAGAAACATCTCATGATGTGTCCCAGCCCAGTGATAACAACCAGAGAATAAGTGGAACCATGACCCAACAAAAACCAGGCAATAAGGGCAAAGACCTGCAGGAATGTGTACTTCACCACCCTATTAGGCAAGCTACCAGGCCAGTCAAAGCACAAAGTGCTACTGAAGATCAAGTCCCTTTGCTTGAAGGCTGTTGGGTGAACGTAATGAAAATAAGCTATGTCCTCAAGACCAGCTGCAGGAGCAGCAGGTATAGTTTGTTTCAAAACAAGCCTTCGGCATTAAGACTTTTCAGAGTGTGAATGGCCAACTGTTTAAACTTGTACCATCATTCTTGAGGAAAAAGTGAAGGTTCTTTTCCTGTCAAAACTGGAGACTGCTGTTGTGGAGTAGAAGACAGACTGATGGCTTTTCTTTTGTGCCATCAATTGTAGTAGCCAGCTGGATGAAATAGCAGTCATATTGGCTCCTTGTTGTCCTGTTTCACAACCCCTACTCCCCTTCTCCCTCCACCATTTTGGGAGATTGCGCTTCCTTACAAAGTAGGAGCACATTCTTTTGATTTTTTTTTTTTTTTTTGCTTGTTTGTTTTGCGTCTTGCTCTGCTTGCTGGAGAGACCTGGCTAAGATACCCTACAGGGCAGAGAATGTGCCTGCTTGGCTTTTCTCGCCTGCTAGTACATATTTAGCATATGCCTATTAAGTGCCAGCTATTTTGTGTATTAGATATTTAGACTGTGAAGACATATAGACAGGATCCTTTTCTTTAAAAAGTTACAGTTTAGTGTGTGTGTTGGGGGGTGGATAGCAGAAGAAATAGAAAGTAAGGACTATCAAACTCTGCCTGGTAATCACTGAAGACTTAAAGGAACTGTGGCACCGGAAGTGAAATGTGAGGATTTACCAGCGGATTTCTAAGCAGACAAAATAGATGAGGTCCTTTCAGGCAGAAGGAGCAAAGGCACAAAGGCATGAAGCAGGCTAGAACATGGTATATTTGGGAGACGAGCCAGTATCTCAGAAAGACTGGACTCTGCAAAGGATAACAGTGAGAACAGACATGGCACCTGAAGTAATGGGGTCTCTGGGCTCTGCTAAGAATTTGAAATGTCATCACATGGGCTAGAGGTAGTCATTAAGAGATTTTAAGCACGAGACCAACACTAACAGATTTTCTAGTAGGAAAGGGCTGTGGGAAGGTGGCAGTGAGAAGGGAAAACTGGAAGTAAGAGGTAGTTGCAGTCTCCCAGCTAAGAGATCATGAAAGTCAGAGGCAAGTTGCAGCAATGTGGATAAGAGGAATGCACACGGGGGAGAGATTTTCAAAACATGAAGCCAGTTCCGCTTACTGATTTACTGTGTAAGCTTCTTCTTACACTGCCCCCCTCTCCCACCAATCCTGCAAATGGATTCCCACTGAGAAAGCATGAACTAATATTGTTTCCTTAAGGGATAATTTACATGTTTCTTTTTTAAATATAAATGATAAAAATGTTCAGCAATAAGTAAGTAAAATGCTTTGCCTATGTTTGAGCTTTGGAGCTTAGTTTTCACATTTATGAGCTGAGCATTCGACCATCTGGATTTTCCACATGGATCCATTTGAAAAGGAAACTCCAATGGTTTATAATGCTAAATTAACTTGTTTCAAGGGCCAAGCAACAGATTTCTTTCTCCTTGTCTATCTTGACAGCTTCCTTCTTTGCATTTCATCTGTGCACATATTTGAAGAGAAACGTATCTTTTAGTGTGATTCCTGACAGCCATATTATTTAAGATTCGAAGTGTTTTGCCTCCTGAGAACTCGAGTCACATTTGTTAATTTTGATTTATAGCTAATGTTTGGTACTCCACTCATGACTTTCACTTAACACACTTAATGAGCATCAGTTCTCACAGTGCTCCATATGTGGTCTGAAAATGTTATTTACAGCCTCTCGATGAGGGAAATGGCACAACAAGAACTTAAATCTCAGCAGGCAGCAGAGTAAGCCAGACTGGGATGAGCTGGGATTCAGTGACTTCATATTTGCAATTGCAACGGGTCACATGCTCAGAGATGAACTTTCCTATAGGTAATATGCATATATTTAGCCAGATAACATGAGTGTAATTACAAAGTTTCAGAAATCCAAATGACACAAGAATTCAAGAGGCCACGTCGATGCCTTAGAGATTGAGACACTAAAGGGGATTTGAATTTACAAGACACAAGTGATCACCACAAAGGTATTTTCAATAGATTGCAGAGGAAGAGACCTGTTTTCAGTAGGTTGAGGTAAGAATGAAAGTGGAAGAGTGTGCCCTTGGTTGTAACTGCTCTTGCAAGAATTGTGGTGAAGGGAAGGTGAGAGATGACTGAATTGTGAGTCAGGCAATGGTGGAGAGGTCAGTTTTAACACCATTTTTGTAATGGGTAATTCTTGAGCCGATTTCTAGTTTTAAGGGAAAAGAGCCAGAAAGTGACAGTTTGAAGAACAAAGAGAAAACGGGGATGCATAAGTGCTGGAGAAATGGAGAAAAATTAAGTCAGGCAAAGGGAAGATAACTGATTCAATTTATCTTACCTAAAATGTTAAAGCAGGCCTTTGGCTATTTAGATTACAAGTGACTAAGGAAATTGACTCCACACTGAGGGGATTTATGGTGAATCTTATTTTCAAGAACTTTCACTCGTACAGACTCTTCCCATTCACGGCCCCAACTATATTTCCACTCCAGCTTCATTTCCATCAGACTTCTCCTTGTGTCTGGTGGTCAAACATGACTATGGGCATTAGGGCAGTCTAAGTGGAATTTAACTTAGAATCGATTCTTTTAGTTTTAGTGGGACATGGTAGCTTATAAGTATAGATAAACTTTTGACCATCATTTCAGCATAGGAATATGTCCTGCCACCCAAGTGTCTACTCACCAGGAGCCATGGCACTAAAGTACCACATGAGAGAAAATTCCACACATGAGAGAGATCATATGCTATTTATCTTTCTCTGACTTATGACCAGGTTGTCTGGTGCTTTGAAGGTACCCATGTGGTACCTGGTATCAAAGTATGTGGGTGACTGAGCAGAAATAAGATATGAAATGCATGAAACCAGAAGGCAATCTTTGGGAAAATCCTCCAAAGTATACAGCCAATATATGAGAAAATAAACTCGGAAAAGTTCCCCCAAATGGACAACATTCTAAAACTTTTTAAGTCTATCAATGAGTTGTAAAGTGGGAAGGTCATTTTAAAAAGTATAAGCAATTAAAACATAACAAGTTTAGTCAATCATAATTATTTTTCTATAGAAAGTTGAGTTTGAAAAGAGTTATACAAAGGAGCTTTCATATAGTGTGTAGCTATAATACGTAGGATGAAAAGAATTTAGATGTGCAAGCAGTTAATAAAGATGGGCTATTTTTCTGAATTTTCAGATGGTTGTGCTATTTATCTTTTTTTAAGTTTTTATTTTAATTTCAGTTTAGTTAACATACCGGGTTATATTAGTTTCAAGTGTACAGTATAGTGATTCAACACTTCCATACATCACCCAGTTCTCATCACAAGTACACTCCTTAATCCCCAATACCTATTTAACCCATCCCCCCTTCCCTCCTTTCACTCTGGTAATCACCAGTTTGTTTTCCATTGTTAAAGTCTGTTTCTTGGTGTGTCTCTCTCTTTTTTCCCTTTTATTCATTTGGGTTTTTTTTCCTTAAATTCATTCCACATATGAGATAAATCTCATGTGGAATGTTTATTTTTCTCTGACTTATTTTGCTTAGCATTATACTCTCTAGCTCCATCCATGTCATTGCAAATGGCAAGATTTCATTTTTTATGGCTGAGTAATATTCCATTGTATATATATACCACCTCTTCTTTATCCATTCAACTCATGATGAACACTTGGGCTGCTTCCATATCTGGGCTATTGTAAATAATGCAACAATAAACATTAGGGGTGCATATATTTTCTAATTAGTGGGGAGGTTTTTTTTTTGTATTACTTGGGTAAATACCAGGAGTGTGATTCCTGGACGGTAGGGTAGTTCTATTTGTAATTTTATGAGGACCCCCATACTCTTTTCCACAGTGGCTGCACCAGTTCACATTCCCACCAACAGTGTATGATGATTCATTTTTCTCCACATCTTTGCCAACATGTGTTTCTTGTATTTCTGTACACTAACAAAGAAGCAACAGAAAGAGAAATAAAGAAAGCAATCCCATTTACAGTTGCACCAAAAACAAAAAATACCTAGGAATAAACTTAACCTAGGAAATGAAAGAGCTGTACTCTGAAAACTATAAGACATTGATGAAACAAATTGAACACAACACAAAGAAATGGAAAGACATCCCATGCTCATGGATTGGAAGGATAAATATCATTAAAATGTCCATACTATGCAAAACAACCTTCAGATTCAATGCAATCCCTATAAAATACCAACATCATTTTCCACACAACTATGACTAACCTAAAATTTGTATGGAATCACAAAAGACCCCAATAGAAAAAGCAATCTTGAAAAAGAAAAACAAAGCTGGAGGTATCACGATTTCAGATTTCAAGTTATACTACAAAGCTGTAGTAATCAAAGAAGCATGGTAGTGGCACAATAGACACATAGTTAAATAGAGGAAGATAGCCTAGAAACAAATCTATTATAAGGTCAATTTATCTTTGACAAAAGAGTCAAGAATATGCAATGGGAAGAAGACAGTCTCTTCAACGAATGATGTTGGGAAAACTGGACAGCAACATGCAAAATATGAAACTGGACGACTTTCTTATACCATACACCAAATTAAATTCCAAAAGGAGTAAAGACCTAAATGTGAGACTTGAAACCATAAAAATCCTACTGGAGAACATAGGCAGTAAACTCTTTGACATCAGACATAGCAACTTCTTTCTATATTTGACTCTGGAGGCAAGGGAAACAAAAGCAAAAATAAACTATTGAGACTTCATCAAAATGGAAAGCTTCTGCACAGCAAAGAAAACAATCAACAAAACTAAAATGCAACCTATGGAATGGGAGAATATATTTGCAGATGACATATCTGATAAAGGGTTAGTATCCAAAATATATAAGAGGACTTATCAAACTCAACACCCAGAAAACAAATGATCCAACTAAAAAATGGGAAGGAAACATGAATAGACATTTTTTTTTCCAAAGAAGACATCCATATAATCAACAGACACACAAAAACATGCTCATCCTCACTTACCATCAGGAAGATGCTAATCAAAACTACAATGAGATATCTCTTCACACCTGTCAGAATGTCTAATAACATATTTTAAATACATAATTTATTACAGTAGCTTTCTCTTTATAAGTATTCAATTTTGTATTCAACTTCATATTAGTAATTTTATAATTTTCTTCTCCAAAAGGGCCACCAAAATTGTATAAGTTTCAGGTCACACAAAAATCCCCTGTGGCATGGGGGCTGAGTGTGCAGTGATGAGTCAAAGGACTCCAAATTTGAGAACAGGAGGTATAAGAGATAGGGAGCCTAGTGATTCACTGCAGGAAATGGAAGCCTAACTTTATAAATTCCCATATTCTAACAATGGGACCAGTGGAGAAAAGAGTGCATATGTGGTGATGTGTGTAGGGTGTGGTATTTATAGAGCATCACAGCTTTCTGAACACTGTGATAGACTCCCTATATTTGTTAACTCTTTTAGTTCTCTAAATAATAATATCTGACTCTTATTGAGCATTTATCCACTTACATATGGCAGGTACTATTCTAAGCATTTTATGTGCCTTAACTCATTCAATCCTCATAACACCTATATGACATAAGTGCTATTATTCCTCATTTTACTGATGAGGAAAGTTGTCAAAACTCTAATTAGTAGGGGAGGCATGATTTATACTCTGCTCTTTGTTTTCGAAACTCTAACTTTAACTCCTATAGTGTGCTTGATTCATAGTGACATTTAGTAAATCCATTTTCTTCTCTACAGGAACATTCAAGATCAGATAATCTGAACAACTTGTTCAAGGTCACAAAGGTGATGGATCTAAGATCTGAAGTTCTTCTGAATGATTTTGAAACCCACACATTTTCCTGCCATTTCTAACTTCTGTTCTTAAAGACTAACTACTCTGTGTTGTGTGCTCACCAGAAAATTTCCAAACATGGGAAAGGCAAGAAGCACCCATAGGTCAGTTTATTGAAATTCAGAAAGAATAAGCCCTTTGTTTTCTGGTACTCCGTCATCAGACTGAAGCTGGATGAGGAAGTTGGAGAGAAAATCTTGAATCACTTCGTCTGTGCACTACAGGGCAATGCTTTGGGGCATAGTGTAGAACTGTCATAGCGTAGAACTGTCTGGAGACATAATGGAAAAACTAACACTGAGTCAAGAGGGAAAAGTCCCCATAGGTTACAACTCAGTGCAGTTGTAGCTTCAGAAACCCTGAGTGACTCATTATTTGTCAGAAAATAGTGAGACAAATGAATTGTTGCCACCTTTATTTTCAAAATTGCTTCCAGTGTTGGAGGGATTTTATTTGTTTTTTAAGTCAGGGAGAAGTTGTTTTCATTATACTTGTCTCGCAAATTACCTAGCAAACTATTAAGTATATGTGACATGACATAAAATGACAAAGTCACTTCTTTTTCCCTGAACTTTTATCACAGGGACAGTCAGCACTGGCTAAGGCAAATGAGAAAAGGATTTTTAAAATATATTCGTCATGAGTTTATCAATAACATGTATTCATCGCTGTGGCCATACTAATTTGGCATAAATTAACTAGATCGTAAATCACCTAGGAATTGTGTTCTAGTTTTGGGAACAGATATTCATCAATAAAAATTCTGAACAAGCATGAATGCCCAGAACATGACACAGGAAGTCAGAGAATGGTGATAACTAACAATAAGACTTAATCTAGTCTTCAAATAGTGAGTAAGATTAGATATATAGTGGTTAAAAAAAAGAGAACAAAATAAGACTCATTATCAGGAAAGGATAAACTGAAAAACAGAATGGGAATGGTATGATGGCGTATTGAGAGAAAAGCGTTTTTGTTGGAGAACTATGGCAAATGATTTTTGACAGGTAGGTTGGGTATAGATTTTCAAGGCTGAATTGAAGAATCTGGACTTCAAAAAATGGAGAACTATCAAAATATGAAAGAGATCAATAGCCAGGTGAAGTCTATTGTTTTACAAAATTGATGGGTTTCCATATGCAGAATTACTTGAAAAGTACAAGAGTCACAGAAAAGAGATTGAATGCAGGGAAATTGTAGACGATATTATTAAAATTTTCCAGCATGACATGCTAAAAGGCAGAAGCTGGGTGGGAAATACAGGAATTCATATTTTTAAAAGATAAGACAGGACTTGATGACCATACAACTTACATGAGTGTATGAAGAAGGGTAGAAGCATTCACCAGGTAGACACTGTGTAGTTACAATGTGGTGTCCTCCATGTACTTCAAAAGAAAAAGAGATTGAGAGAGAGAAAGAGATTTTAATGCAATAAATTTGAATATTCGTGGAAGATATTGATTCGTGGAAGATATCTGTGGATGTAAACCAAGAGACTAAAAATGTGCATCCTGTGTGTTTTGGGATTTTTTTTTATCATTTATTCATTTTTTGAGAGACAGAGCACAAGAAAGGGTGGGACAGAAAGAGAGGGAGACACAGAATAAGAAGCAGGCTCCAGTTTCTTAGCTGTCAGCACAGAGCCTGATGTAGGGCTTGAACTCATGAACTGTGAGATTATGACCTGAGCTGAAGTTGGATACTTAACTGACTGAGCCACCCAGGTGCCCCAGGATATCCAACTCTTTAAAACATTATCTACCTCCCTTTATTCTGGATCCAAGCTCACCAGTCAAATTTCTGATATTCAAATTTCAAATATATAGATATAGATATATAGATATATAGAGATATAGATATATCTGCCAAAATATACCTGCTGAAAATCATGAATACTATAATCTTTAGAAAGTACTATCCCTATTGTAGGAGATAAGGGCAAGCCACCCCAAAATGTGCCATTTGACATATTATTTCTAATTGAAGCTACTTAAGAAACAGCCACTGCCTAATACCCTGACCTACCTTTTCCTCCAGAAAGCAGGAAATAAATCTCCTGTACAAAAGATCCCTTTCCTATACCAGGAGGTAAAAACATATCTTTGTCACAACAGAGGGTGAATTCAGAGTCAAGAGGGCTGTATAAACAAACCTTGTGTTTATACAATTTACTAATATCCCAAATTCTGTTTAGAATTCCTTACTATTCGAAGCTCCTAAACGTAAGTTTTCTTTGTCCTGTCAATTCCTCAAAGACTTGTATTTCTTTGCCTAAAACATATAAAAGCTACATGCCTTGGTCATTTCTTTGGATCTTAATTTTATTATTAGGCCATCCTATGCATGTAATTGTTTTTTTCTTGTTTTAATCTTTCTCATGCCAATTTAATTCTTAGATCAGCTAGAAGAATCTTGAAGGGTAGAGCAAAATTTCTCCTCTGCAGCAATATTATGAACAAATCTTTGGCATTCTTGTTTACACACATGATTCCTGTAAATTTGACTAGCTGAATGTGTTTCATGGGGTCCAATTAACTTTGGGACCTGGATGAGGCTGCAGTTCTGAGACCAGCTCTGAACTGTGCCAGATTATCCATGGTAATGCTTCTTCTTTGGTTCTGTCTTGGTGCTGGTTACACTAACTGTGTCCTTGTGTGGTACCCATTTCATTGTGTTGTACCCTTCTAACTACACCCCTCTATGGAAAGGAGGCCATCTCTATACTGGCTAAAATGTAGCTTCTCTGTTTTATTCTTTTTTTTTTCTTCTTAATGTTTATTTTTGAGAGAGAGAGAGCATGAGCAGGGGAGGGGCAGAGAGAGAGGGAGATACAGAATCTGAAGGAGGCTCCAGGCTGTCTGTCAGCACAGAGCCTGACGCAGGGCTCAAACTCACAAACTGTGAGATCATGTCCGGAGCCGAAGTTGGAAGCTCAACCGAGTCACCCAGGTGCCCCTCTGTTTTATTCTTGAATGCTTATTTGAGAAGTAAAAATTTTGCATAAATGATACGATTCATAATTTTAGAAGATAAAATGTAGAATATTATCCTGATAAATGCTCATATTTTGATTATGATACAGTAGTCATAAATAGATGTGACTTTTCAAGGAGAAAAAGACCGTAACTGCAAAAGAATCCTATGGCCTCAGTGCACACACTCTTATATGACTGGACACTGAACCACCACATTTTCTTTGTTTTGCAAACTATAAAGCAATTGTAATCAAGTGTGTTTCTGTTGATTTAAGTTTCCCGCATGAAAGGTGCTTGTGTAAGGAAAACAAATATAATAGGAAGCAATTTATGATTATAGAGATGTTCTTAAATGACTTACAGTTTTGTAACTTAATGATGTACAAGTAAACACACTATGGACTTTTATCCATTGTGCAGATCATTAATCTATGATATATCCAAGGCCAAACATTTCTTTCTGTTCCTTTTTTTTCCCTCTTTTTTCTCCCTTCCTTTCTTTCTCTCCTTATTTATTTATTTATGTATTTATTTATTATTTTTTTATTTATTTTCTCTATGCTGGAATCTATGATATACTGCTTTATCATTTCTATATGCTGATTACATTTTAAAATAAGAACCAGAAATCCCATATGATCCATGAATGTAGAGAAGATAGAAATGAAAGGGTGTGAATGTGTGTACATATTTGTGAGATTAAAAAGAAAACAGAACACTGTATCTTAGGAAAATAGGCAATATCTCAAAAACCCAAACCCAGATGTAATCAGATTTCAATTCAATCTAACATCTTTTCAAATACTTTGCATCTAATAACAGCAGTAATGGGAGTGCATTACATCAAAATGACATATAGAAAGGGTTCACCCAGCTGGCAGACAGAGGCTCTTAGTGCTTGGGATGGTGTTATTTAATGTGTTTATGACTATTGCTTAAACATGTTTAGAATTTTATAACAGAGATATGAATAGTACTTACTGTATCTCAATATACTCACATCTTCATGAAAGGCATATGGAAAATGAATTCCCTCTGCACACTTTACCCCAAATTACTAGTGTTAATGGATATCCAGGAATTTTATTGGAAAAACAAACACTGGAATTGAAAGCAAAGATGTAGTTGTCAGGAAGAAAGTTGGATTCTCAGATTTATTAGTCAGGGATATTTCAAACAAGCTTTTTTTTTTTTCTTCTTTTTTTTTAATTGCAAGTTGATGACTTCATCATGAACTATGCTTGTAACATGGCATCATTTTTTCCAGGCATCAAAGTGATGTAAACACTGTATCCCATAAAATGGGTTTTTGTGAGTCCTTTCAAAGTCAAAACCAAGCAGAAGAAATTCACACTCTTTAATTTAGCCAGAAAAACTGAGATGGCACTCAAGTGAAGGGTGAATCCCAGGGAAAGCCATGTGACCACATACTTAATGGCAGAATGCTGAAACATTTTAAAAGTATGTTATAAACACAAATAACCCTTGGCTATGTAAATGGGTGTGAGGGTGCTATACCCACAAAGTCCTTGGAATATTTCGTAGCTTCTGAATTTAGTAGGTTCCCTGTTTTGCTATAACTCTTTTTTTATGGCAGCAATTTTCATGTTTTTATAGCATTTTTATGACCCATTGAAAGGCCTCTTGGCACAATGTTTGGCAATGTTTCACCTCAGATGCTGTCACAAAAGAATTCACAATAGTAGGGAGCAGAGATTCATCAAGGAATCCAACCTACACTTGCCCCAGATCTAATGGATGTCAGCCCCCATGTACCTCCAATTACCCCACAACTAACATGATTGTACTCAGCCCTCAAAACAATGATGCCTAAGCCTGGACAGAGATCAGGATAGCCTTTCTTGTGAGTAGGTGAGTTCTTAGCATTAAGCCTCTATTTTCAGGCACTCACATGAGAACCAAACTGCTGTGTAAGTCCCAATCCATTTCATTTGTCCCCTTACATAGTTTGAGGGGAGAATTTAGTTTCCTACCAAGACTGGAACCTTGCAGTAAATTGCAGATCAGTTCACTGAGGAAGTGCCCTTCCTGCTCGTTTTTTGCTACCTAGTTCATGCTAGTTTCCAATGCCCCATATTCTAGATTTGGGTCCTATAGTCTTAGAGGATGAATTCAGCTCCTGAAATTATCCACACCTTCCTGAAATTCAGATGTCCAACCCTGTGACTATCTAAACTTTCCAATGATATCTACAACCCAGTAAGATTTGATCCTGATTTCCATCTTCTTATCTTTTAATGTTTTTTTTTTTTTTGAGAGAGGGAGAGAGAGAGGGAGAGAGAGAGAGAGAGAGAGAGAGAGAGAGAGAGAGAGAGAGAGGAAGCAGGGGTGGGGCAGAGAGAGAGAAGGAGACGCAGCACCTGAACCAGGCTCTAGGCTCTGCACTATCGGCACACAGCTCCACACGGGGCTTGAACCCA